>NW_023270464.1:22807548-22861419 GCF_011800145.1 Mirounga leonina
ACGGTGATGGTGGTGACAGTGATGGTGATGACAATCGTTATGATGGTGGTGATGACAGTGATGACAATGACGATGGTGATGATGGTGATGACTGACGATGTTGGTGATGGTGATGATGATGGTGATGACAATGGTGCTGACAACGATCATGATGGTGGTGATGACAGTGATGGTGACAATGACGATGGTGATGATAATGATGATGGTGATGACGGTGGTGATGATGATGGTGATGACGGTGGTGATGGTAACAGTAATAATTCACACCCAAGCCAAAGCCACCCGTACCATTCACAAAATGAAAACACAACAAAACAAGCTCAGAACAATGTAGCTATCCCAAACCTCACACCCTAAATCCATGCATGTTTCATGAGAAGACAGGAAATGACACAGTAATCCGGTACCATCCACTAATTTTCTCCCTGTTCCAAGATGACTGAGTCTGCGTCCTTGTGGGGGCAGACAGATAAAACGAATAAACAAAGCCTGCTTCCTAGGTTAGCCAGGCCCCCTGTGCCTGCACATCAGTGGAAAATGGGAGTGTGGTAAATTAGATACCTGAGAGATTCTCCCCGGGAAAAAACTAAAAAACTGCATGCTGAGTAAAAGATGAAACACAATATCTTCTTAAATGAATCACTGAACTGACACAAAAATGAGCAAACCACAAACCCCAAAACTGGAGTTAAGGAGCCCCAGAGCTGGCTGGTACTCTGAGGTTTTCTGCGGGATGCTGGAGACCGTGAGCTTGCATTTTGCTGCCTCCCCCGTCCCCACCACCCCGTAAGAGAAGATAAATCTTAGGGTCCATCCGAGGATGTAGGGAAAAATATATGCATGCATACGTACATACATTTTACTGATACAAAGACTATATGGCACATCATTTATAAATAATAATAAAACATACTCTGTGCTATAAATTCTACACAATTGATTCACACAAATGCTTTTGTTGATTTTTGCCAAACTCTTGCATCCGTAGCCAACCTACGGTTGCCGTTCACCATAGTCCTAACGTGAATGTTGGTGAACACTTTTCTGGTTGATGTGAACGAGGAAGAGGAAATGAAACAACCAAGACATGTTGGAACTTCACTCACTAGTCAATAAGGTGAGCTGCTGCTTTGCTAAAGCAGAGAATTATTTTCGAATGATGAGAGAATATTTCCTGTGTGCGTGTGTGTGTGTGTGTGTGTTATTCACAGGGTAATGGGCACAGACATAACACACTTTTAAGTTTAATCTGAATTAACATTTTCCCATCACTTTCTTAAGTCTAGACAATCAATAAAACATTAAACCAAGGCTTGATGTGTGCTTCTTAGAACAGTGCATGGCACACTGGAAGACTACCGAAATACTGGCTATTATTTATTATTATCTGCGGTCCAAGTCACCCGGGGATGACTCCTGAGTTTGAGTACGGCTGGCTGCTGGATTGTCTCCAACTCCTGGAGAGTTACATATCTGGTTCAAGTCCCAGAGAAAGGCAGGAAGGTGGGCAAACCCAGGAGGGTAGGGAGGAGTTTGGGCTGGGTGAGCGGATAATGCAGTGGGTCACGGGCCGTGAAAGTCTTCCCCTCTCGCCCACTGTGAGCTGTGAGGGGCCTCTGGGTAGGTGGCTGGGGCCCAGGACGTGCATGGGCTTCATCCCCACAATGGCATCAATAGAGCTGAGTCAGAGTGCACTGTTTAGACACGGCTGCTATGTATCATTTGGCTAATTGATTTGGATAACTCAATATTCTGAATTAATGGGTGTGGTTTTCTTTTTCTTCTCCACCATCCCACCATATCTACTTGGTCTCTGGGAATCTTGGGGATCAAAGGCTCATGGGGTCCTAAGACCAAGGTGATATTATCCATTGAGCTCTGGGAACATCTGGAAGGAAGTATTCATCACAGGAGATTGTTAAGTTTCAAACAAGCCCCAGGGAAAATCTGCTGGGCTGGCTTGGAAAGCATTCAGCTCCCCTTTGTGTGGTCTGATTTAGGAGACGAACTCTTCTGTGCCAAGAAACATGAAGTTAATGGCCAAGGTAGACAAAGCTGCTCTTTTGGCAGACCTCACCGGTGGAACAGTGACTCCCTCAATCAGAACCTGTCTTGCTGGGGCGCCTGGGTGGCTCAGTTGGTTAAGCGACTGCCTTCAGCTCAGGTCATGATCCCAGAGTCCTGGGATCGAGTCCCGCATCGGGCTCCCTGCTCTGCGGGGAGCCTGCTTCTCCCTCTCCCACTCCCCCTGCTTGTGTTCCCTCTCTCGCTGTGTCTCTCTCTGTCAAATAAATAAAATCTTTAAAAAAAAAAAAAAAAGAACCTGTCTTGCTGAGTCCGCCCCCGCACCCTGGGGCTTCACATCTCAGTGGGGGCTCACTCCCCAAATGACTGGGGTTTGGGGAAGTACAGGATATGGGTGAAAAGGGCTCTGACTCTATCCCACTGAAGTTTTCTCCTTCACTCTTCAGTTACAGGCCTGGAGAGATTAAGTGGCAAATACTCCGAGTTCTTGGCTGCAAACAGAACCCACTGGGGTGAGTGTAAGCAGAAAAAGCTTTTGGGTGCCTCTGAGAAGCACTGTGAGGAGACGAGCCTGGGTGTGAGAGCTGGGACAAGGCAGAGCTGCTGTAAGGAGAGCTCATGGCCGCCCCAGTGGACTGTGGCCAGGCATGGCCCCTCCCAGGGCTGATGCTGGGCACACAGCTCTGCCACCACCTCCCCCAAACTGGCACTCACTTCCCAACTGGTAGGCTCCGAGACTGCATCCGATCGGTGGACCCCGGTCTTACCTCTATGTCCTAACTGCAAAGGAAGCTGGGAAGGTACGTTTCTGTTTTCTACTTTAGGGAGACAGACTCCAAAGGTGGAGGCAATCCTAAACATCAGAAAATTGTTCGTGGGCAGCCAAGAGGAGGGATAAATATTCACACACCATCAGGACTTAAAATCACATGACTCAGACAGCCCCGGAGCCAATGACACTGCCCTGAGAAAGGCCCCTGAGCCCTGACCAGCTGCCTGGGTCCTGAGGTTCTCACTCTGCTGCTCCTAAAGTTGGTCCTGCCTCCTTACCAGGAACCTTCATCCTGTGTGTATCCCAGAAGTAATGGTTTAATTATTGCTTGTATGTTTGAGTGGATCTTTGTAGGCAAAGGCAAATACTTTCAAGGGCCGGGCAGGTAAATGAGTGTAGGAAGGGGTGGAAGAAGGATGTGTTGGGGTCAGAAGGACGGAAGGGGAGAGGTTTCCATTTGGAAATATGGACCCAGTGACCAGATACTCCGTGGACTTCTCTACATGAAATATCCAGATTTAACAATAATTGTTCAAATATTCTTGATCTGTTAAAATTTATCATAAAAAACTCCAAATATACAGAAAAATAGAGGGGTAGTATAATGAACACTCACACCCAAATACACTCCTCACTCAGATTTAACACTGAACAATTCATCATGTTTCATCTACTTTTTTCCTGCTTATGTATTTTATAAGTTTTTTTTAAGTAATCTCTATATCTGATGTGGGGCTTGAACTCACAACCCCGAGATCAAGAGCTGCATGCTCCACCAACTGAGCCAGCCAGGGGGGTCCATCCTGCTGAAGTATTTTAACGTAACAAAATCAGAGGAGCTAATAAAATATTTTATCCCTAAATACTTTAATAGGTATGTCTTCAAAACATAAATATTTTCCCAAGTAGTAGCTACTTAATAATATTTAATATTAACAAATACCTTGTCTTTTCTCAGATTTTTTTCACTATCCCCAGAGACAATGCTGAAGATGGATTGTTCAAACCAGAATCCAATCGAGGACCAAGAATTAGATTTGATGTTATGTGTCTTAAGTAACTTTAATCTAGAAGAGACCTCCACTGTTTTGTTTTGCTATTTGTGTGTGTGTGTTTTTACTGACATGGATTTGAAGAACTCAGACCAGTGTCTTGTTGACTGTCTTATTTATCTAGATAGGTCTGATTGTTTCCTGTGATGTCACTTACCTTGTTCCTTTATCCTCTGCATTTCCTGCAAACTAGAGAAGTTAGATCTAAAGGCTTAATCAAATTTATGTTAACATTTTGGCAAGAATGTATTGTGGTTGATGCTGATTGCTTAATCCACGATCTCAGAAGGCCCAGGATGCTGTCCTATTAGTACAGATGTCAGATGAAAGACTAGGTTGAGATGATTCCCTACCTTGTAACTTTGTATTTTCTTCCTTAGATCCGTCACTGCCCCCAGAAACATTTTACCTAATGGGTTTAGCATCCATTGATACTCCTTGCCTGAATCAATTACTTCATTAGTAAATAATTTTAGTAAAGATTTTATTTATTGCAAGAGGGTGTTTGCGAATACTATGCCTTTGACATTTATTTGCTGGCATTGTTCGGTAAGGAAGAGCTTTCTGGTATCATCAACTGTGGCTACGTGGTTATCCTGAAACCGGAACTACTGGTTCCTGGAAGGCAGAAAAAAATGCATCATGTTTTGGCTTCGACATTTCTCAAAGTAAGGAGTTGGTGTAACAACTTTGGCCAATACAGTAGTTCCCCTTATCCCTGGGGAGTATGTTCTAAGACCGTGGACAATACTGAACACCATATATATTGTGTTTTTTCCTATACATACATACCTATGATAAAGTTTAATTTATAAATTAGGCACAGTAAGAGATTAATGGCAAAATAGGACAATTATAATAAGAGTAATATACTGTGTGTAAGTAATATACTATAATAAGACTTATGTGGATGCAGTCTCTCTCTCTTTCTCAGAATATCTTATTGTTAAGTACTCATTCTTCTTGTGATGGTGTGAGATGATAAAATGCCTGTGTGATGAGACGAAGCGAAGTGGATGACGGAGGCTCAGTGACTTAGCCTTCTGATGATGCTTCAGAAGGAGGATCATCGGCTTCTAGGCTGCGGTTGACTGACACCACAGGTAAGGGGGGACGACTGTCATGACGAAGTGTTCTCCTTTTTTAAGTATCACTATGGACTGCTGGATTTTTCTGTACTCAATGTTGTATAATCAATTACAGTCTTTATTCTTTTCTGACACTCAAATTGGACTGTCGTTGGCCA
Source organism: Mirounga leonina (assembly GCF_011800145.1). Classification (NCBI taxonomy): domain Eukaryota; kingdom Metazoa; phylum Chordata; class Mammalia; order Carnivora; family Phocidae; genus Mirounga; species Mirounga leonina. The sequence goes on from NW_023270464.1 coordinate 22,812,644, forward strand.
GTGGAGACCTTCAAGATAGGTTCTGTGGGTTATTTTTTTTTTTAAAGATTTTATTTACTTATTTGAGAGAAAGAGAGAATGAGAGAGAGAGAGAGAGCATGATGGGGGGAGGGTCAGAGGGAGAAGCAGACTCCCTGCCGAGCAGGGAGCCTGATGTGGGACTCGATCCCGGGACTCCAGGATCATGACTGGAGCCGAAGGCAGTCGCTTAACCAACTGAGCCACCCAGGTGCCTCCGGTGGGTTTTTTTTTTTACATCTCTCTGCTGCCTTTGGTCACTTTTCTCCTTTCAGGCACAATTTGATGTCTCACATTCCTGCTCCAGCCCTAACATTAGCCATTTCTGCAACAGTTCCAGGTTCCATTTTCAAATATTCTAAAGGCAGCGGACAAGTTAAATAAACCATGTTCCTCGGGTGGATACAGCCCATGGCGGGCTGGTTTGCCACCTCAGCTTTTAAGTTTCTGTGGTTTTATGCTACAGGATACAGGCAATCGAATGTCTCTGCATTGTTTTGTTGTTGTTTTGTTATTTGTTGATTACTTGTTCTTTAAAGATTTTAAAAAATTTATTTATTTGAGAGAGAGAGACAGAGCACAAGCAGAGGGAGTGGCAAAGGCAGAGGGAGGAGCAGGCTCCTCTCTGAGCAAAGAGACCGATGCGGGACTCGATCCCAGGACCCTGGGATCATGACCTGAGCCGAAGGCAGACGCTTAACAGACTGAGCCACCCATGCATCCTTACTTATTCTTAAACGTAATAAACATCTGTGCAGGACCCACCTATCCATTAACTACTACGTTCACTGTAGCCTGTGAATATTCTCATTTCATGCAGAATTCTAAGGGATAATTTTCTAATAATCTAGGTTTGCCTTGTCAGCTCCCAAATTTGGTCCCTATTGGAGTATACATTTGTACCACTTTTCAGGAGGACAACATAGAATATTATTCAGGACTCCTTCACTTACAAATGGCAGCAATCCATACAAAACAAACAAACAAACAAACAAACAAAGGATATTCATTGACTCAGTTAAGTGGGAAGACCTAGGGAGGGATGGCTTTAGGCATCGCTGGATTCAGGGGCTTGACCAAGGTCATCAGGGCTCTGTCTCCCTATTTCTTGACTGTTTCTCTGACTGTGTTGGCTTAATTCTGATGAGACTCAATCTACATGGCAGGGAGGATGGCCTCCTAGAGCCTTTTTTTTTTTTTTATTCTTATGTTAATCCCCATACATTACATCATTAATTTTAGATGAAGTGTTCCATGATTCATTGTTTGTGCATAACACCCAGTGCTCCATGCAGTATGTGCCCTCCTCAATACCCACCACCAGGCTAACCCATCCTCCCACCCCCCTCCCCTCTAGAACCCTCAGTTTGTTTTTCAGAGTCCATCGTCTCTCATGGTTCGTCTACCCCTCCGATGGCCTCCTAGAGTCTTAAGCCCGTATCTTTGTGGCTTCTGATCAAAAAAGGAGAGAAAGACTCCCCCCCACCACCACTCACAGAAGCTTCGTATAAAGTCTCAGGGAATACACTGATTAACTCTCTCTGGACCTTATGCCCATCTCTGAACTGAACACGCAGCCTAGGGAAGAGAGTACTCTGGCTGCCTCAAGTGACATGTTCAGACCGGTTAGAGGAGAGGCTCAGAGTGACTGACAGCCCACAAGGGCCAGAGAGAGTAGGGGAGGTGTGGCTCCCTAAAGGAAAAACAAAGGCTGTTATTAGAAGGAGGGGGATAAAGAATTCTGAGCAGGGAAGCACATCAGATGTCCCTTATATTCAGCAAAAGAAACGTCAACAAAGACTTTAAAGCAGTCTACCTTCCATCTAAGAGAATAATTCCACACCAAAGAATTCATGAAAAAAAAAAATCACAGACAAGGGCAGATCTGAGTCCGAGGATGTTTATAATCACAGTACTGCTTATAATAGCAAAATGCTTTAACGAGCTAAATGTCCACTAAGAGGAGATTAAACAACTTAGTGCACATCCGTGTTATTGGGATGCTAAGCAACTGGTGAAAATGATCATTATTTCCTTGTATTTCATGACCAGGAAAGACCTCCATGATGCACTGTTAAGTGGAGAAGGCAGGCTATAAGGCAGCCCACATATTATAATCTCATTTTTTAAATTGCGTATATACCCACTGGGAAATAAACATTGTCAGGAAACACATCGCAGGCTTAATAGAGGTTACCTTTGGGTGATTATTTCAATTTATTTAATTTGTTTATCTGAATTTTCTGTGACAAGTACATATTACTTTTTAACAAGAGATAATTTTTTTTTTTTTTTTAGAAAAGAAATCAGGATAAACACACAAAGACACTCAAAAAATAGACATAACAAGGAAAGATACAAGAATGGGGGTGATCCATGACCATGCCCACAAGGTCAGAGATGCTCAGATGCAAGGACTCTAGGCCCGTAGGCGACCGTGGGGACATTGCACCCCTATTCATCCACTCTCCTTCTCCATTATCTTCACGATGCACGGTTACCACACTCATCGCGGCGTGGGGTGGGCAGGACGGGCTGACCAGGCAGGCTGCCACTGGCCCTCAGCTGAAAGAAGCCAAGTCGCCTTCGTCTTTTCCCTCCTCTGGCCCTGCCCGTGAAGACCACCTTTTCCCAGTCAGCCCTATCCCCACTCCAAGCCCTGCCAGTTCTGGCAAGAGCCGCTCAGGCTGGTCCCTGGGCTCTCAGGTTAACTGAGTAATCACCCAACCCAGGAGTAAAAGTCACCAGGCCAGGAGGCAGGGAGGGGCCATAGTGACCTGGGAGCATCCTCTTGGCCTGATGCCCTGATGCTCAGCTCCCCAGCACTGGCTCAGCAGACCCCACTCCAACTCCTCCTTTTACTCCCCCCAGGGGCTGGGATAAAAGGCTTCCTCTTTCCAACGACCTCCAGCTAGCTCCAAACCAAAGTTAGCTTCTGCACAGTGCCTTTTGCAGGGTGCTGGGGCTTCTGGCCTTGGGTCCCTGCTGTGTCTCCACTTGGCGAATGCTGAAGGATTTGTCCTCCAGAGGCCTTGATATCATCTAATTGGTCAACTGTAACTTGATTATCTCTTTTAGACAAGCACAGTGGGCAGTCCTCTTGAGTCTCTAGTAGCAAATTAAAACTGCCAGAAGCCGAATCTCTGGTTACAGAGAGAACAAGAGCCATCAGACACAATTTGCTAGAATTTTTGTTTCCCAAGAGAAAGGAAGGGGGAAAAAAAAATCACTATGGTTAAGTGTTGGGAAGAAGGGGGCACTTCAGGCCAATAAAGGGAGTATGTTCAAGAATTGTCTGGAACATTCCTGTTCTATCATATAAAATTCACATAAATTTTATATGCTATCCATGATATAGCTGTATGTCTTTTTAATATTTTTAATGAAAATTTTCAAACATAATGATTTTCACAGTGAAAATATTCCTATACCCATCACCCAATTTAATACTTTATTATATTTGCTTTATCATCTCTCTCTCTACCTCTCCATCCATCCATCAATACATTTTATGTTTTTATGCATCTCAAAGTAAATTGCAGACATCAATAACATCCCCCTAGTTACTTCAGTATGTTTATCTTTAACTAGAGCTTGGTATTATTTGTTTATAGTTAAAAAAATTTTTTTAAGTAGGTTCTATACCCAATGTAGGGCTTGAACTCATGACCCTGAGATCAAAAGTTGCATGTTCTACCAACTGAGCCAGCCAGGAGCCCCTGTTTATAGTTTTTTGAAGTGAAACCTACAACCAATGAAACACAGAATCTTAAGTGTGCATTTGCCCAATTTTCACAAATACATAAACCCGTATACCCTAACCTCTGTCAAGATATAGAACCCTACCATCACCCCAGAATGTTTCCTTATGCCCCTTCCCAATCAATACCTGCCCCCAACCTCTCAGAGGACACCACTGTTTGGATTGTTTCCACCATAGATTAGTTTTACCTGTCCTAGAACTTTATATATATTGAATCATATAGAATATACTCTTTTGTGTAAGGCTTATTTCACTCAACATAATGGTTTTGTGTAACCTATGTTGCTGCATGTACCAGTAATTTGTTCTTTTTTTATTTGGAGTAATATTCCATTTTATGAATATAGCATTTTACCCATTTTCCTATTGATGGATGTCGAGTTTTTTCCAGCTTTTTGGCTATTACGAAGAAGTTGCTATGAACATTCCTGTGTAAGTCTTTTTGGGGACATAATTTCATTTCTCTCAGGTCAATACCTAGATGTGGAATTCCTGGGTCATAGGGTTGGTGTATAATTAGTTTGAAAAGAACTGGCTTTTTCCAAAGTGGTCGTATTAGAGTACATTCCCACTAACAACATATGAGAGTTCTGGTTGCTCCTTATTCTCATGAGCCTTTGGTAGGGGTCAGTCATTTAAATTTTAGCCATTTTGTTGCGTATGTAGTAGTATCTTATTGTTTTAATTTGCATTGCCCTGATTATTAATAATATTGTCTTTTTTGTGTGCTTGTCATCCATTCGTATATCATCTTTTGTGAAGCATCTGTTCAATTTTTTAAAAAGATTTTATTTATTTAGGGGTACCTGGGTGGCTCAGTTGGTTAAGCGGCTGCCTTCAGCTCAGGTCATGATCCCAGGGTCCTGGGATCGAGCCCCACATCGGGCTCCCTGCTCAGTGGAGAGTCTGCTTCTCCCTCTCCCTCTGCCTGCCTCTCTGCCTACTTGTGCTCTCATCTCTCTGTCAAATAAATAAATAAAATCTTTAATAAAAAAAAGATTTTATTTATTTAGGGGCGCCTGGATGGCTCAGTCATTAAGTGTCTGCCTTCGACTCAGGTCATGGTCCCTGGGTCCTGGGATCAAGCCCTGCATCAGGCTCCTTGCTCAGTAGGGAGCCTGCTTCTCCCTCTGCCTGCCACTCCCCCTGCTTGTTCTCGTTCTCTCTCTCTCTCTCTCTGACAAATAAATAAATAAAATCTTTAAAAAAAAAGTTTTGTATTTTTTTTAATTTGAGCCACCCAGCCACCCCACATCTGTTCAAATCTTTTGCCAATTTTTCACTGGGGTTGTTTGTCTTTTTATTATCGAGTTGTAGACATTCTTTATATATCTTGGATATCAGTTCTTTTCAGATATATTTTGCAAAATTTGACCGCAGTGTATAGCTAAACTGTTCTTTTTTTTTTTAAGATTTTCTTTTTTTTTAAGTCATCTCTACACACATCGTTGGGCTCAAACTCACAACCCCGAGATCAAGAGTTACATGCTCTACCGACTGAGCCAGTCAGGCACCGCCTATTTGATTTTTAAACAATGTCTTTGATGAGCTTATGTCATTGTTAAAGTCTTATTTATCAGTTTTTTAACTCATGGCTATTACTTTCCTAAGAAACATTTGCTACTCTCAAGCCACAAAGGTATTCTCCTTGGTTTTCTTTTAAGAGCTTTATGGTTTTAGCTTTTATTTTGCATCTGTGCTCTGCCTTGAGTTACTTTTTGTGTATGGTGTGAAATAGGAGTTAAGGCTCTTTTTTTTTTAAATTTGGGTCTCCAGTTATTCCAGCCCCCATTTATTTTTTTTTTTAAAGATTTTATTTATTTATTTGACAGAGAGAGAATGAGAGACAGAGAGCATGAGAGGGAGGAGGGTCAGAGGGAGAAGCAGACTCCTTGCCGAGCAGGGAGCCCGATGCGGGACTCGATCCCGGGACTCCGGGGTTATGACCTGAGCCGAAGGCAGTCGCTTAACCAACTGAGCCACCCAGGCGCCCCCCAGCCCCCATTTATTGAAAAGATTTTTCTCTCTCCCTTGGATTGCTTTGGCACCATTGTCAAACACCAAATAGCTAAATAAGTGTGAGTCTATTTTCAGTTCTCTGTTCTGCCCCTTGATTTACTGGTTGATCCTTATAATGGTACCACGCTATGTTGATTAGTATAGTTTTATATTTAGTCTTGAAGTAAGGTAATGTAAGTCTTCTAACTTCTTTTCAAGATTGCTTTGGGGGCACCTGGGTGGCTCATTCGTTAAGCGTCTGCCTTCGGCTTGGGTCATGATCCCAGGGCCCTGAGATCAAGTACCGCATCATGCTCCCTGCTCAGCGGGAAGCCTGCTTCTCCCTCTCCCATTCCCCCTGCTTGTGTTCCCTCTCTCGCTGTGTCTCTCTGTCAAATAAATAAATAAATAAAATCTTAAAAAAAAAAGATTGCTTTGGATATTCTAGGTCCTTTGCATTTCGGCATAAATTTTAGAGTCAGTATGTCAATTTTTATAATTCTATAAGCCTATGGAGATTATGATTTATGAGATCTGTAAATCAATTGAGGAGAATTAACAGTATTGAGTCTCCTAATCCATGAACATGGTATATCTCTCCATGTGTTTAGATCCTTTAAAAATTTCCCTCAGGAATGTTTTATAGTTTTTAGTGTGTAAATTTTGCACATCTTTTGTTAAATTTATTCTTAAGTATTTTCTGTTTTTTGTTTTTATTGTAAATTGGATTTTTTTTTTAAGGGAGGGGAGAGGTAGAGAGAGAGAATCTTAAGCACACTGGGCGTGGAGCCTGATGCAGAGCTCAATCTCAAAACCCTGAGACCATGACCTGAGCCAAAATCAAGAGTTAGATGCTTGACTGCCTGAGCCACCCAGGCACCCCCAAGTTGGATGGTTTTTTTAAATTTTACTTTTCAACTATCTACTACTAAAAAATATGGAATGCTTCACAAATTTGATGTCATCCTTGTGCAGGGACCAAGTTAATCTTCTTTATCACTCCTGTTTCAGTATATGGGTTGCCGAAGTCTAAAAACATAATATGATCCACTCCTGTGATACAGGAGTTTTAAGATACACTCCAGGCAAGGAAGTCCTTTCTTTCCTGGGACTCCTTGTGTTCCTAGCATACCTCTATGGACCCCTACAGGGAGACTTTTGGGATCTCTGCCCAGAGTGTCTTCTCCTCTGGGTCATTATCTGGCTCTCTGAGGTTGGATGCCTACATTCTCCACTACAAACTCCACACAATCACGCCAGCTGTGATTTTGTAAAATGGTTTACCAGTCCTAAAACATGGTGGCAAAAAATGCTTCCTGAGCCAGGACCTGATCTATTGGCTCATTCCTCACATTCATCCCCAAGTATTACTGGAGAAAGAAAATCCTGTCTCATTGACCCAAGGATAGCCAGAAAGAGTGAGAAGAGAGGCACACCTGTCAGGCTCTTCGAAATCTATTTCTAACCCCTTGGGTGGGTCACTGTGAGCCTTGAGGAGAAGACAGTGCCTTCCTCAAAAGCTGAGTGGCCACAGCCTGCACACGCTCTTGGAGCACGTGAATCCTCTCTTCAGCCTCAGAGGAGACTGACCTGACATGCTTCCTAAGCTAACCACAGTTTCACATTCCTCTTTTTTTAGTTGTAGTGAAATGCACATATCATAAAATTTACTGTTTTAATAATTTTTTTAAAAGATTTTCTTTATTTCTTTGACAGAGACACAGCAAGAGAGGGAACACAAGCAGGGCGAGCAGGGAGAGCGGGAGAGGGAGAAGCAGGCTTCCCGCGGAGCAGGGAGCCCGAAGCGGGGCTCGATCCCAGGACCCTGGGATCATGACCTGAGCTGAAGGCCGGCGCTTAACGACTGAGCCACCCAGGCACCCCGTTTTAATAATTTTAAAGTGAACAGTTTGGCAGCATTAAGTAAGTATATTCACACTGTTGTGCAAGTATCACCCCCATCCATCTCCTGGACTGTCTCTCATCCCATATCACAGTTCATCTTACAAAATATTTTTCATCTGACCTTTGCTTTTGAAGAATGAACTAAAAGAATATTCCCCAGCCCTACACTCCTGAGCCACTTGGCAGTCCTGGGAGTCACAATGTGATAGAAATCTTTCGTCGTGGCACTTATTAGCGGGTCCAGGCCTCACTGGCTCAGCCCAACCCAGGGCTCTGAAACTGCAGGTCCCCCTCCTGAAGGGGGGCGGGTGGATTCCTAGGGGGTGGGGCCTTCAGATTAGCTTCAGCCTTCCCCTCTGGTCTGGCCATGAATCCATTAGGGAGATTGCAGTCCTGCCCACCCCCCTAAATTGTCTAAGGTTTCCTCCCTTACCACCCTTCCACCAGGACCCCACAGCTTTCCTGATCCTCTACAAGCCCCTCCAAGTGTAGGGAGGGGAATTTGAGACCCTTCCTCAAAGGTGAGGCTAACCCCCCTTGAGCAGAGCCTGAGGCTGATGATCATTCTCACAGAACTACCCCAATCTGTGTGGCAGATTCAGGTTCTGGGCAGTATAACTGACTTCAGAGAAGGAGTTTCATTCTAGAAGGAGTTTCAGCCTGCTCAGTGGCCCCAGGATCACTGCATTAGCCCCATCTCCCGATGGGCTTCTGTGAGGAGCCTGGGCTGCCTTCCCAGGGGACCTTCCTTTCATCCTTGGGTTCTCACATCAGTGAACGGACCCAGTGTTCCAAACCATTTCCACAGGACCCAGGGTGAAGGGTTTCTGAGCTCTGTGCAGGCCTGATAAGGCAGGCCTAGGCCATGCCTCACTGGCTTCGGCCACAGCTTGGCTTTCTCAGCCAGAAAAGAGGGCCAGTCGCACAGACTCTGGGAGCATACTGGCCCTCAGACCCAGTTTCCCAGGGAGCACTGCCGGGGTGAGAGTAGAGGTGGGGTTTGACCAAGAGATTGGGGTCCCAGGCCTTTGGCCAGCAGGGGTCAGAGAGATGAGAGGGCAGGGGTGAAGCAAGCACCACCCAGCCTTCACCCCACTCCACCGTATCTCTGAACCACAGCCCTCCCCCTCCAGTAAGTAGAGGGACAACTCAGTGAGCTGTGTGACATCCAGCAACTTACTTAGCTTTTCTGGGCTGTTAAAATGGAGATTTAAAAAAATACTTACCCAGAAGGGTTTGGGAAGATTAAATGTGAGTGTTCCTAGAGCAATGCCAGGCACTCAGAAAGTGTGTGATAAACATTTTCCTTTCTGCTTTCTTCTCCCTCACAGCTTTACGCACATTGCTCTGGCTCTGTCGAGGAAGTTAGGCAAGCTGGCAGTTCCCAGAAGGCTCGGGAAAGCCACTGTTTTTCTTTCGTGCCCAGGAATCCTGCCACAAATTGACGGCGTCCCCCGAGACCCCCAGGGAACACTGGAGCACCGGGACCCTGAGCAGAATGGAGAGTTGAACAAACGACTGCTGTGGCTAGAAACAAGCTCCTCAGAAGACCCGCCCCTTATCCAGACTCACCAAGGACACATACTCTTCGTGTCATTGCCAGTAAAAATTCCCAGACCTGAGACCTCAAGGCTCCCTGCCCAGTGGGAGCTACAGTGGTCCAGATACCTCCGCTGCTTTTTCCAAGGAGGGGAAGAACATTTTTGTCATCATCACCCTCAAGTAGGAATCAGAGTCTCAGAACTGGGCAGGGAGTTTAGTGACATGTCCCGGCCCCACTGCCACCCAGTTCAGCTAGAATCTTTGCGGGGGTAGGGCCAGCTTTGGATAGTTTTTTCAAGTCCTCAGATGCTTCTAATGTGTAACCAGGGTTAAGAACTTCTGGTTTAGTCCAACCTCCTCATTGTAGAGATAAAAACACACAGGGGGAGGGGTGCCTGGGTGGCTCAGTTGTCCTGATTTCGGCTCCGGTCATCATCTTAGAGTTGTGGGATCAGGCCCTGCATCAGGGTCACACACTGGGTGTGGAGCCTGCTTAAGATTCTCTCTCTCTCTCTGAAAAAACAAACAAACAAAACCCACACAAAGGGGGAGAAAACCCTAGAAAGATTGAAAGAAATAAAAGATTTTTTTTTAAAGATTTTATTTATTTATTTGAGACAGAGAGAATGAGAGAGAGAGAGCACATGAGAGGGGGAAGGGTCAGAGGGAGAAGCAGACTCCCCCCTGAGCAGGGAGCCCGATGCGGAACTCGATCCAGGGACTCCAGGATCATGACCTGAGCCAAAGGCAGTCGCTTAACCAACTGAGCCACCCAGGCGCCCAGAAATAAAAGATTTATAGTGAAAGAATATAGTGCAGATTAGTTGTGCTAAAGAGGGAAGGTATTATGATTTCATTATTTCTATTATTGCTCTAGACAAAGCTGGCTTCATGGACACGTGCCTTGTATGATCACACAGGCCCCTCACATTTAGAAGGGCCCTGTGCTTGGTTTAATGCTCTGCTGTTGCTGTTTTGAAATTTTTGTTTTGTTTTGTTTAAAGATTTTATTTATTCATTTGAGACAGAGGGATAGAAAGAGCATGAGCAGGGGGAGAGGCAGAGGGAGAGAGAGAAGCACGCTCTCCGCTGAGCAGGGAGCCCGATATGGGGCTCGATCCCAGGACCTGGAGATCATGACCTGAGCCGAAGGCAGATGCTTAACCATCTGAGCCACCCAGGCACCCCTGTTTTGAAATTTTTAATTTTTTAAATAAGGGGTCCCACATTTTCACTTTGTACTGGGCCCTGCTGGTCCTGTCCCTAGATCACATAGCTCTTAAAAGCGGAAGTTGACTATCATCCCATTAAAGAAGGATGAAGAACACGGGGCTGAGAGGCTTGCTGGATGTGGGGCTGACCTGGCCCTCCATTGCCAGTGAGGGCCCTTCCCCCCACCACGCTGTCAGGGGAGGAGGCTGTCCTTGGATCCCCTGGGGGGAAGCAGTGTAAGAGTTTCAGTGCTCCCTCTTACTAGCTGTGAGAGACCCTCTGAGCCTCAGTTTCCTCAGTAAAAGGGAGGAAATAATGCCTGCCTTGTAGGATTACTGTGAGGAGTGCCCAGAATCATGACTGTCCCTCTAGATGCTAGATATATGTGAGTGACTTTCCCTCCCTTCATGGGAACACAGAACACATCGTAACCCAAAAGAATGGAACCCACGTGATCCAGGTGCAGCCTTGTCAGCCACCCCGAGGTCCTTTTTTATCCCTGAGAGGCCCAATTACAGTAAGTTCCCAGACTTCAGCTTTTCTCACCCAAAAGAAGGACAAGCAGTTCTGGGGAAAGCGTTCATTCTGCTGTGGGGCATACAGGCTGGGGAGCCGCTAATGAAGGGTTGCTGCTACTGCCCTCTGGTGGTAATATAGCTGTATCTGCACAAATTCTTAACCTGGGAAATGCTTGATAACATACTACATTTCAATTACAAAAATAATGTATTGCTACTCTGCTAGGCACTAGACACAGACAAATAAAACACAGTTCTTCCCCTCTAACAAGTCACAGTTTATCAAGTAAAGCGAAATCTTGGGGCGCCTGGGTGGCTCAGTCTGTTAAGGGTCTGCCTTCGGCTTAGGTCATGATCTCAGAGTCCAGGGATCCAGCCCCCAGTTGCGCTCCCTGCTCAGCAGGGAGTCTGCTTCTCTCTCTGTCCCTCCCCCTGCTCATGCTCTCTGTCTCTCTCTCTCAAATACATAAATAAAATCTTAAAAAAAAAAAAAGTAAAGCGAACTCTTAAAGAGCTGGAATAGAGTGTAATGTGGTAAGTTATAATAAAAAAGACTCCTGACTTCTGGTTCCAGACAAAATGGGCTAGACATATTTACTCCTATTTTTCCCACTACGTAAAGCTAAAACCCCTGGACATTGTATGTAAACAGACATGAGAAGACTCTTTGAGGTTGAGAGAAGAGGCCGACTTGCTAGCGACCTTGAGATGCAAAGAACGACATGGCAGTGAGTTCTTTGGGTTTTCTTTTGCCCTTTTATAGCTGACGGGATACTGGAGAAGCTGGTGTCCTAATACCTCAATGGCTGCAGACCACAAGAAGCCCCAAGAGAAGTCTGCTTTCTTTAGTCAAAAGACCAGGACAGGGGCAGACAAGCAAGACAGGAAACTTGTAGCCAATAATCACTCCAGTCCAGTCAAACTCCAAAAAACGATATCCCAGCCCCATCAGCAAAGACTGAGTGGGAGCCTACACTTGCCCCGCCCCCCCACCCCGTTCCCGGCATAATGAGGCAGAGCCTTCTCCTGCCAGGTGGTATCAGAGGTGAAGTGGGGAGCTGGGACATTTATCCCCACCTGATGGTAATGAGGCCCAACTCCTGCATGTCAGCAGAGGTCCCGTAGGGAACCTCGACTCCCAAAGGACTGCCCCCCAATAACACGGCTCCCTTACCTGCAGCATCAGCGGAGGAAGCCACAGAGTGCCAGGGGGAAGCAGCCCCACATTTTTCAAGTGATGGGAAAAAACAAACAAACAAGAAGAACTGTCAACCCAGGATTCTATATCCGGTGAATGTCCTTCAGGAATAAAGGGAAAATTAAGACATTCTCAGATGAAGGAAAATTAAGGTATTTACTGCAAGCAGACTTACCCTAAAAGAATGGCTAATGGAAGTTGTAAAACAGAAAAAAATGATAAGGAATCTGAGAGCATCAGGAAGAAAGAAAGAATGGAAAGAGGAAAAGTATGCGTAAATACCATAAGCTCTCCTTTTCAAGTTTTGTAAGTTTGATGGTTAAGGCAAAAATGATAACTAATAGGTTATCAATATTTGTAAAGGAAATAGTTAAGACAATTTTAAGTGAGGGAGGGTAAGGGACTCAAAAGGAGGTAATATTCCATACTTTACTACAACTACACTTCACCAAACTGTGGTAAGTTATATGTACATATTGCAATACTCAGACAAAACACTAACAATTCTAGACAAAGAAATACACTAACAAAATTGATAAATCAAAATTAAATTTAAAAAAATGTTCAATTGTGGCACGTGCGTGACTCACTCAGTTAAACTTCTGCCTTCTGCTCAGGTCATGATCTCAGGGTCCTGGAATTGAGCCCCGTGTCAGGTTCCTTGCTCAGAGGCAAGTCTGTTTCTCCCTCTCCCTCTGTGATCTCTCTTGCTCTCATTCTCTCTCAAATAAATAAATAAAATCTTTAAAAAAAAAAATGTTCCCTGAGGGAAGCAGGGGGAAAACAGAAAACCAAAAAAAAAAAAAAAAAAAAGACAAAAAAATAAAATGGCAGACGTAAGCCCTAATAATAATATATTACACATAGTCTAAATACATCAATTAAGAGATAGAGACTGGCAGAACAGATTTTTAAAAATGACTCAATTTTATGTCACGTAAAGAAACTCACTTCAGGGGTGCCTAGGTGGCTCAGTCGTTAAGCGTCTGCCTTCGGCTCAGGTCATGATCCCAGGGTCCTGGGATCGAGCCCCGCGTCAGGCTCCCTGCTCAGCGGGAAGCCTGCTTCTCCCTCTCCCACTCCCCCTGCTGTGTTCCCTCTCTCGCTGTGTCTCTCTCTGTCAAATAAATAAATAAAATCTTAAAAAAAAAAAAACTCACTTCAAACAATGATATAGGTAGGTTGACAGAAAAAGAATGAAACCAGATATACTGTGCAAACACTAATCAAAGAAAGCAAGAGAGCTATATTAATAGCAGACAAAGTGTTTCAGAGCAAAGAAAATCACCAGTTACAGAGAGGGATATTACATAATGATAGAAGGGCCAATCTACTAAGAAGACATAGCAATTCTAAATGTGTATGCATCAAACAACAGAGATGCAAAATATATAAAGCAAAATAATGATAGAACTGAAAGAAATAGACTTATACACAATTAGAGTTGAAGACTTCAACATCTCTCTCTCAACAACTGATAGAACAACTAGACAGAAAGCACAGATACAGAAGAACTCAAAAACATCACTAACCAACAGTATCTAATTGGTATTTATAGAACACTCCACTCAACAATGGCAGAATATACATTGTTTTCAAATACTCAAGAAGCATATATGAAGGTAGACCATATCCTGGGCTATAAAATAACCTCAATAAATTTAAAAGAATTGAAATCATACAGAATGTGTCCATCAATCAGTGAAATCAAACTAGAAATCAAAAATAGAAAGATAACAGGGAATCTGCAAACAATTGGCAACTAAACAACACACTTCTAATTAATCCATGGGTCAAAGAGGAATTGTCAAGAGAAATTAAAAAATACATGGATGTAAGTGGAAAAAAAATACAAGGTGTCCAAATTTATGGGACACAGCTGTGCTGAGAAGAAAATTTATGGCACTAAATGCATACCTTAGGAAAGAGGAAAACTCTCACCTAAATAATCTACGTTCTCACTTAAGGAATCTAGAAAAAGAAGAGCAAAATGAACCTAAAGCAAAACGAAGGAAGAGGAAAATAAAGAGCAGAAATCAATGAAATTGAAAACAGAAAAAAAAAATCAATGAAATGAGCTCATTCTTTGAAAAGATCAATAAAACTGATAAACCTCTAGTAAGACTGATACTAAAAAAAAGAGAGAATACAAATTACCAATATCCTGAATGAAACAGAGGTTTCACTGCAGACCCTGCAGACAGGCGGAGTCTTGAACTGAACCCGCAGCTTTTACTAAGCCTCCCAATGTCATCCTCATCATCTGGATTTTAACCCCTGACAGCTCTGTATATGCAACCCCTAAGGAGACCTTGACCCATGATTCCCTCTTTCCTTGACCTTCCTACAGTATACCATAAACAAACTCCCCCTTTGTCGTCAGCCTCTACCGTGAATATTCCCTTTACCTTCTTGCCCTTTTGGAAACCTGGCCTCTTCTATTTGCAACAGGAAATACTTTTTATTCATTAAGTATATTTCCCCCCCGACTATGAAACAAGGAAATACAGAATTATAGAAAATTTAGAAAAGTGTAATATATATCCTTTTTTAAAAAAAATCATCATGTCATCACCATCACAGACAACTTTCAGTACAGTTTTAACAGCTTAAAAATATACACATAGAAAATCGGGGGTTCTCTCTCTTTCGCAGTCCTTTTTTCAACTATTGTTACGTATAATAAGCTACATGATGTTCCTTCCCTTTAGGGTGTACTATACTTTAGTCATTCGCACTTGAGCTGTTTCCCAATTTTTCTCGTCAGGTAACTCGATGATGTACAAACGTCTTTTATTTGAATCTAATTACCTTCTTCAGAGAAACTCCTTGAAATTATTGGGGCAAAGGAAGTGAACTTTAAATTGTTAATAATTTTTTCTTAAATTACAGAAAACTAAAGTCTTCATCATCGGATTCGAGGGTGGCTTCATCCCAGTTTGAGTCAGACCATCTCCAAATCCCTCCCAGTCAGTACCAAGTTTGCAAAGTCTTAGTAAACACCTCCCAGCAGCCCGCACCTACGCCTGCGCACAATCGCCCAAACGCAGCCCTCCAGCCCAAAAGGGAAACTTAAGGACACGCCCCCGAGGCGCCACCTCTTTAAATTTTAAAACGAAGGCCCAAGCCAATGAATGTTAAGTTTCTCCCGGAACACGGTGCCCCGCTCGCAGCCACGCCCTCCACCAATCAGGCAGAGAGCTTTTCCGTCGCCCTTCCAATCAGCGCCAAGGATGGAGGTTACTCACGTAAGTTACGTAAGGCAAGTGACCAATAGGAGCTGACTTTGGGGGCCGACTCCGCCAATGGCAGGAGCACTTGGAGAGCGCGGGAGCTTTTCCACCAGGGCTCCTGAGGGAAGCGGTGAATGGCGCTGGTTCTCTGAAGCCCGGGCCGACAAGAGAGCCCCGGGGCGGCGGCGCGGCCGACATGGCCTGCTGTCACAACGTTATGCTGCTGCTGGACACCGCGGGCGGTGCCACTGGCCGGAGTCCGGTCCGGCGGGCCGCCCTGCGCCTCCTCACCTACCTGAGTTGCCGTTTCGGCCTGGCCAGGGTCCGCTGGGCCTTCAAGTTCTTTGACTCTGACGGGGCGCGGAGCCGGCCGTCGCGCGTGTCCGACTTCCGCGAACTGGGGGCCCGCTCCTGGGAGGACTTCGAGGAGGAGCTGGACGCAAGGCTCGGGGACGGCGCCCACGGCGCCCACCTGCCGGGCCCGGCGCCCAGGGCCAGCCACACGCACAGCGCCCTGATGGAGACGCTGCTGGACTACCAGTGGGACCGGCCCGAGATCACGTCGCCCACGAAGCCGATCCTGCGCAGCAGCGGGAGGAGACTGCTGGACGTGGAGGGCGAGGCCAAGGAGGCCGAGACTGTGCTCGCGGGCTTCGTGAACGCGGTCTTCCTGCTGGCCCCCTGTCCGCATTCGCAGAGGGAGCTGCTGCAGTTCGTGTCCGGCAGCGAGGCGCAGGCTCAGCGCCTGCCGCCTCCCCCCAAGCAGGTGATGGAGAAGCTGCTGCCCAAGAGAGTCCAGGAAGTTATGACCGCCCGAAAAATCACCTTGTACTGGCTGGATACCACCGAGTGGCCGAAGGTAAGTTCGTGGTAAACTCAGACTTGGCGCACGGTGTCCTGCTGGTTCACCGGAACCTGGAAGCGTCCGCAGAGCCGCCGGGAGACCCAACGAGACTAGCACGACCAGCATGTGTCCCTTCAGAAGGGAAGCCCTGTGGTCATAAACCGGGACGATAGGTAGGTCCTTGGTACACACTAAGGTAAGCGTTTAGGGCCCTTACCTGCCTTCCCAGGTTCTGTTTTTCCTACACGCGACGAATACTCCAGCATACTGAAGCATCGTCTAGTCGGTCAACAAATCTTTCTTTTTTTTAAAGATTTTATTTATTTATCTGACAGAGAGAGACACAGCGAGAGAGGGAACACAAGCAGGGGGAGCGGGAGAGGGAGAAGCAGGCCTCCTGCTGAGCAGGGAGCCCGATGCGGGGCTCGATCCCAGGACCCTGGGATCATGACCTGAGCCGAAGGCAGACGCCCAACGACTGAGCCACCCAGGCACCCCTAGATTTCATTTATTTATTTGATAGAAAGCACGCGCAAGCAGGGGGAGCAGCAGGCAGAGGGAGAAGCAGACTCCTCGTGGAGCAAGGAGCCCAATGCGGGGCTCGATCCCAGGACCCTGGGATCACGACCTGAGCCGAAGGCAGACGCTCAACGACTGAGCCACCCAGGCGCCCCTCGGTCAACAAATCTTGACTGCGTGTTCTGTCTTATCCGTCACCCCGAATGCCAGTGCTCACTCTTCTGTGCCAGTCCAAACTTCTAACGCGTTGCCCCGTGGCAACTACTGAGTCTCAACTTCTGAATTTCCACGCACTTTCGTGGCACTTACCCTTTCCCCACTCTATTTTCCTATATGCAAGCCTCTTACCTTCCATCTAGTCTAAAAATACCTGAGAGGCAGGCACACAACACCTTTGTATCCCCTGCAGATGGGTATTGAGCATTGTACGAGTTCAGTAAGTAGTTGTTGACTAAAGCTTACAGTTGTAAGTGGCTCATTTGGATTTTTGTTGAGGCATTGGGGCCCCTGCTCCTGTTAAGTACTCCGAGATAAGTATGTATTTTTTTTTTTTAAGATTTTATTTATTTGAGAGAGAGAGAGAGAACGGGTGGGGGAAGGAGCGGAGGGAGAAGCAGACTCCCCGCTGAGCAGGGAGCCCAGTGCGGGGCTCAGTGCCAGGACCCTGAGATCATGACCTGAGCCAAAGGCAGAGACTGAGCCGCCCAGGAGCCCAATAAGTATGTATTTTTACCCTCACTATTTTCTTCCTCTCACCTTCATTTAATTAACAAATAGTCATTGAGAAGCCATTGCACCAACTGCCTACTCTGTTAAAGTTGCGGAGGGCGTGGTGGTCAGCTGAGGAGGTTTACCTTCTAGTGAGGAAGCTACATTAAACA
Organism: Mirounga leonina; assembly: GCF_011800145.1. NCBI lineage: Eukaryota > Metazoa > Chordata > Mammalia > Carnivora > Phocidae > Mirounga > Mirounga leonina. Next base: position 22,830,275 of record NW_023270464.1, read on the forward strand.
GATCCGAATAAACAGGTGAGCAAGAGGAGGTAGAAAGGTGGGGTGGGCGAGCTTTATGAGCAGAGGAGATGAAGGAGGAGGAACAGGAAGGTTGGGAAAGAACATTCCAGAAAAGAGGGGGTATAAATACTTGAACTGGAAAGGAGCTTAGTTTGTTTCAGAAAGCACATGTCTGTAGGACCTAGGCAGTAAAAGTGCGGATTTTCTTCTAATTGATGAGTAATGGCTTAACCAGGTAAAAGATGTGATTCCACTTCTTGGAAGCACATGTAGCTAAACTAGGAGTGGGTTAAATTGCAAGATTACAAATGGAAAATGAGCAGGTACTTAAAAAATGATATACACTGTTAAAATTTCCAACATGCTTTCACATTCAAAGCCCAGAAATGGTAAATGTAAAATAAGGCAGCAGTGGTGGCTCAGTTGGTTAAACCACTGCTTTCAGCTCAGGTCATGATTCCAGAGTCCTCGGATCGAGCCCCGCATCGGGCTCCCTGCTCAGGCAGGAAGCCTGCTTCTCCCTCTGCCTGCTTCTCCCTCTGCCTGCCGCTCCCCCTGCTTGTGCTCTTTCTCTCTCTCTTGCTATCTCTTTCTCTGTGTCAAATAAATAAAATATAAAAAAAAATAAAAAATAAAAAAAATAAGGCAGCAGTGGCTTGTCAAAGAAAGGGAAAGAACAAAGGTGTTTAAGGGGATTGTGAACATTTGATGGAGAAAATGGAATCCTGGAACTTAAAATTTGTTAAGGCAGCAAATCAAGTATTGGACATAGTACACAACACGTAACTGCTTGATTTGGGGTAATTGATACCAAATCACACCAAAGACTTTATTCTGGAATTATATCAAATACTGGCTCGAAAGAAATCTTGGCACATGGGCCTTGCAGATTCTTCTACCTTTTCTTTTTTTGGAATAGTATTACAATAAGTAGATTGACAGTATCTTCTTAAAGATCTCTTCCTGTTCTGACATTCCACCATCTGAGGGGATGGGTCTTCTCTGAGGCTTCCCTTCTCACATCTGCTATGTTGTTTACCCTAAGAAAATGCCCATCAAACAAGCTTTTCTGTTTTGTTTTTTTTTTTTTTTTCTGGTGAAGATTCATCTTTTCCTATTCAAAAAGCCTCTGCCCAGCCACACTGAGGAGACAAAAGGGAGCTTTAGGTTAGTCCTTGGAGAGCTCTCACTACAGGGGTAGAGAGAAGGGAAGGAGAGAAAATCCAGGTCCTATCTTGTGGAGCTCACAGTCTGGGAAACAACTGGAAGAAACAGAACCTGGACTCACAGACTGGGGGAGGAGGGATCCAAGCACAGAACTCTTACAGGATGGAAGGGAGCATAGAAGACCACTGGCATGCTTTCGACTTTATACCTGATTTATTCAGCCACATTTATTACATATCTGCTGGGTGCTGGATGTATCAGTGAATCAGACAGATGTAGTTCCTGCTGTCTTGGAGATTATAGTCTTTTTTTTTTTTTTTAAGATTTTATTTATTTTTTAAGTAATCGCTACACCCAACGTGGGGCTTGAACTTAACCCTGACATCAAGAGTCCCATGTTCTACTGACCGAGCCAACCAGGTGCCCCTGAATTTATAGTTTTGTGGACATCTATAAATCTCCAGATTTGAAACTTATCACTAAGACTTGTCTCTCAATCTGTAATATGCATAAAAATGAAAAATGTGACCATACTCTATATAGTGATTGTGTTATTGTTTTTTAATCATGTGCATATATTCTCATCAAAAGTTAATGTCTTTTTCAACTCTTATTGAAGCTTTACCTTTCAACTGATAAGCAGATTTTTTTTCCCCTAGCTGTCCTCTAGCCAGAATATCTGACTATTTCAACAAATTTTTTGTTTCCCTTTGGCAAAAAATCCTAATCAGGATCTATGGTATATGAACTAGCTTACTGTTTTCCCCCATAGCAGTGAACATAGGCATGGACATATGGATGGTAACAGCAAATTTTAATTGATTAATTTCCAAACTGGCATGCATAACTGGAACAAAAGTTTTACAATATTTTGTTTATCTTCACTACATGAGATATTTTCTGTTGTGCTCTGATATTTTCTATTCTGTTTTGTTTTTTTTTTTTTTTTGATGCTGGTCATGAGCCAGTCAGTTGATCCATCAAAGGATCCATCTGAGTCCACCAAAGGGTCATGACCCTCATTTTAAAAGCACTATCCAAGATAGTTCTTGGTTCTTGGACTAGTCTGTTCTTGCCTTGCTGTGACCTTGGGTACTCTTATGCCCCTTTTTGAACTTGAATATATGAAAAGTTTGGAGATGACTTTGAAGACCTCACATTCCATACCAATTTATGATCTATAATTGTTAACTCCTGTGGAGTAGGCAAACCAGCATAATAATTGTATTTCGGGGTAGACGCTCTTCCATCATGTTCCTATACTACTTAAATATTGTCATGTTATATTGTGATGCTGAGTTAAACATTTCACATTATTGCGGTTTTACTCTACCCCCAACTTTAAGATTCTAGAAGACTGAGACTAAGTCTTGCTAATTCATGGCATATAAAGGTTGCTCAGTAAGAGTTTGTTAAGGGGTGCCTGGATGGCTCAGTTGTTAAGCGGCTGCCTTTGGCTTGGGTCATGATCCCAGGGTCCTAGGATCAAGCCCGCTTTGGGCTCCCTGCTCCGCGGGAAGCCTGTTCTCCCTCTCCCACTCGCCCTGCTTGTGTTCGCTCTCTCGCTGTGTCTTTCTCAGTCAAAAAAAATAAGTAAAATCTTAAATAAAAGGACAATTCTTATTAAAAAAAATAAAAGTTTGTTAAAAGAAGGTTAAATGGGGCGCCTGGGTGGCTCAGTTGGTTAAGTGACTGCCTTCGGCTCAGGTCATGATCCTGGAGTCCCGGAATCGAGTCCCGCATCGGGCTCCCTGCTCAGCAGGGAGTCTGCTTCTCCCTCTGCTCCTTCCCCCTGCTTGTGCTCTCTCTCATTCTCTCTCTCTCAAATTAAAAAAAAAAAAAAAAGTTGAATGAACAGTTGTCTGTGTGTGAGGAAATAAAGACTGGTTTTTACAGAGAAAGCAGGATTTGAGCTAGATTACCCAAGTTGGAGAAGAAGGGGAAAGCATGGCAAACAGCATGAACCAAAGCATGGAAGATAAAGTATGGCATGTTCAGGAAACAGTAAATGGTTCAGTGTCCTGGAAGGTAGCAGTGGGTGAGGGAAAGATAATGTGTTTGGAAAGGTTGTTTAGGGCTGGGCTATCCCCAAGAGTTACTTTATCGTGGAGGCAGTGGGAAGCCCTTGAAAGTTTTTAGAGAAGTAGCACGATCAGATTCATGATTTGCAAGAATACTTGGAGCAACATAGAGGACAGATAAGAGGCAGGACACAGACTGGAGAGGCTGTACAGTAAGAGTCTAGGCAAGAGATGACAAGGGCTGTAGTGAGAGCAGGCTGTACAGTAATAGGATACTGACCGTTTGTGTGTGGCTTAATAAATACAACAATTGAGTAATTCGATCCTTTAAAGTAGATGTCTACTTTCTCCTGCTCTCCCCAAGCTTTATTTATGGATGCCTCATTTATAACCACCTGAGTTTCTTTGTAATTTTTATTTCAGTTGTGGGAATCCCCGGACCACCGTGGGTACTGGACAGTGTGCGAACTGCTCCACCTTGTCGGAGGCACTATCTTACCATCCGAGACTTTCAGCCAGGATTGTACTAAAGCTGGGAAAAGACTGCTTGGTAGTGAAAAAAAGCTGGCAAGTGAATCTCCCCTCTCTTCATGGATTTCAACTCTGCCACCTGATGCTACTTTGAACTGTTTGCTCTATAAATCTGCCTATGAAGCCTCATTTCCACGGATGGAAGGAACGTTATTTCTCCCTGTTGAAGGTAAGCAAACACTCTTTGGGGGGTGTTTATGGTCTCAGGTACATTGATTTCTTCAAGGCAAGCCCATGCTTTTCTTTAGAGTTTCCGACAGCCTAGGCACTCCATTAATGCTTGTAATTAGAAGGTGTCTGTGCAGAATCAGGTACCACAGGAAAGCGTTGAACATGGGCTCAGTGTATCTGCCAGCCCACCTTTAAGAAGAACTAGTGAGTCATTTTTAAAGAATTTCCCAGCTGTTGAAAAGAAGGATAATAGTGTTCAGGTGCCCAAGTAAAGGGGTGGTAGGATTTCCTGCCTCATAGAAGAGACTGATAAATGGAAGACCATAGAGAAGCAATGATTGATTAAGAGAAGAAATAACAAATTAGTGAACAGCCTCTGAAATTGGTGCCTGTTACCAGGAAGAGCCAGCATGTTAGACTCTTCGTAAGTTTACTGTATGATCTGTAGAGTGAATCTCACTTCTGAATCCCATATCCACACAAAAGTCCTACTCTGTAGAGATGTATACGTAAAACTATGTTACATACATTGCGTGCAGTTTAAGGAAATTTCAAGAGTAGTTTTGTTTAAGCAGTTTTGTCATACATAATCTTTAGAATTCAACATTCTTCTAAGATGTGATACACTGTATTTTACAGATTTAAGCAGTGTTGTCTTTTTTATAACTCATGAGTATTGCTTGAACACTTATTTCTAAGGCATAATTATTGGGAAGTTCTGACATTTAGTTGGACCCTTGTGATTCCATTCATATGTAGCTGTTCCTGTAGAACAAAATGCACCTGCTCTGCTACTCTGTGGGCCTTGGGATGAGGGATGAAGCACAAAGTGACGATACTCGGACCACACGGACAGTCTCATTTTTTTCTTCTTACTATTAAATCTGTTTTTAGTAACGATTACATTAGAATCTTAATATTCCTTATTTCCAACAGGCAAAGAGACTCAAGAAACATGGACGGTCACCCTAGAGCCCTTGGCCATGCATCAGAGACATTTTCAAAAACCAGTCAGAATTTTTCTAAAAGGCACGGCAAGCCAGTGGTCTCTCCCAGCGAGTAGCACGTTGGGCACTGAGAGCTGGATGTTACAAAGTCCAGAGGAGAACAAATCAACTCAGAGGATGTTATTTCAGCAGCTGGTAAGCAGGCTGACGGCTGAGGAGTTACACCTGGTAGGTACCTGGCGCATGCTCAATTATTCCTGTCTAAAAACACACTGGTGAGGTGAAATTAATGTGTTTATCAAATGCCAACGATTGTTCTACATGACGTAGTTTCAGTTACACATGTAGCATCATGCCAGTGCTCCTTCGTGAAGAAACAGTTCATAAAACTGCATGTACCTTAATTCCAGCGAAGTTAAATTATATTCTTATATGGGAACAAAAGGCAGTGGGCCGAATGGAATGCAAGTATTAGTTTAGGGTGGTGAAGTAATGCCTGGTTTCTAGTTATTTTGTAAGTGTTCTATTATATATTTATTAACTTTATATAATAAATATTTTTTAAAAGCCCTACACTGTAAAATTAGGTGTACTAGGGTTTAGTAGTTACACAAACTTAGAAATGTCTTCTGAGAAATACATATATACCCAGATTTGATTGAAAGGTGATGGTTATTTTTAAACAAGGAGCAAATTTCTTACCTTACTTTGTCTTTTGCCTTTGTTACCTCAGAAGGCTTCTATCTTCTGGATCCCATTGTGAGACACTTAGAGAAAAGCTGTATAGTCTCTGAACCGATGTTGTTCTAAGAGTTGTGTGTTCTGATAGAAAGAGCACTGGGTCGGGAGTCAGGCGGTCTGGATTGGGTCTCAGCTCTGCTGCCCAGCTGTGTGATCTGAGTAAATCCCTTACGTGGTAGTACTGCCTCATGGTTAAGAGTGTGGGTTTCAAATCCATATGTGCTTGGCTTCTGCATCTAACTGAGTGACCTTAAACAGGTTATTTATTTCTCAGCCTTAATTCCTCCTCTGTAAAAGGGGGATAATAATCATTTTTACCTCAGAGTGGGGTTGTGAGGTCCTCAGTTTTGAGGACTCGGTGAGTTATAATAAGCACATCATAAGTGCTTAGTAAATATTCCTGGTAACCTTAGGTTTTTCTTATTTATAAATTGAGAGGTTAGGATTATATGGTCACTAAATTCAGTTCTAGCACGAATACCCATCCAGCCTGTCTTTTCTACAGTTTTCTCTTTTATAATAACAGTCATCGGGGGAAACTATCATTCTGTCTTTTACTAAGCTGCATTCTTCTTTAGCCATAGGACAACCATCTTCTCAACTAATTAGAACTTCTGATGTAGGTTGCCAGTGTGGACCCTGGTGAAGACTGGCCCCCCATCACGGGAGTTATTTCCCCCCTCTCTACTACTGCTACAGTCCTCACCGTGTTCCGCACTGAGGAGGCTGAATTTCAAAGACCTTTTCTCCAAACACTTGTGGCAGAGAGCCCCCAGGATACAGCTTCCCTTTTCTCTGATGTTGTAGATATTGTATTGAATCAGATTCACAATTCACTCGAAGATCCTGCTGCCTGTGGTAAGCTTCTGAACCAATAACTAACATACTCCAGGGCAGTGGTTTATAGTTTTTTCCACCATCAGAACTTTTTTTTCACTGTGCTCTTAGTAGAACCCCAATATCTATTAAGAAACAGATAAAAGTAAGCTACAATACTTCAGGCAATTTAAGTCATTATTATTTATAGAAATCCTAAAGCACTTCTGAGGGGTCCAAAGGCTCTGTGAAACTGGGTTGGAATCAAAGGTATAAGATGAAACTTGTACTAATATATTTAATGAAGACTGCATATAAAACTGTTGTGATTCTGTCTACCTTCCAATTTGTTGCATTGTTACTAATACAACACAAACCTTATTTATGCTAGGTAGATAGAAATATAATCAATTTGATACTTACTCCATTCATTCATTCAACAGATTTATTGAGTGGCTTCTGTGGCAGGCACTGTTCTAATGGGAATGTATCAGAGAACAAAATAGACAAAAGTCTCTGTTCTTAGTGTACCATCTAGTCGGGGGAAACAATAAGTAAGGAGGTTGCATAGTATGTTTGAAAGAGATAAGTGCCATCGTAATAAAGCAGGAAAAAAGGAATGGGGAGTGTAAGGGGTGGGTTTGAACAGGCTTTGCTGAAAGAGTAATATTGGAGCAAAGGCTTGAAGGAAGGTGAAATGGGAAGAATGTTGCTGATAGAGGCAACCCCAAGCGCCAAGGCTCTGGAAGGGTGTGTGTCTGGTGTGTTTGAGGAGCTGTGAGCTAGCCTACATTTGTACATTGTTGGGGTACCACTTGGAATTGGTGGTGTGGATGAAGGAATGTTGTTAATGATGTGGCCTTGTGTGTCCTTTGTGAGAATGCCGCCTGTCCAAGGGCGGAGCAAGCGCTTGCGTTCTCCGCTTTGGGCCTAATGCCTCTTTTTCTTTCCTTCCTCTCCCATCTCTGCTCCTGTCCCTGTAGCTGCTGCTGTTCCAGAGTGGGCCCAGCAGGAGCTCGGCCGCACTGGTCCCTGGAGTGCGGCTGTTGTGGAGAAGTGGTTTCCTTGCTCTAACCTTAGTGGTGCCAGTTCAAGTTTGATGGAGTCATTTTGGTAAAACTTTTTTATTTCTCTGGATATTGGTGGATGAAATCAGCTCTCACTTATCTGCACATGGGTTGGTTTGTGTAGTATAGTCCAATAATATTAAAAACTAATTAAAAATGGAGAGCATTGTTTAATGGTTATAGAGTTTCAGTTTTACAAGATGAAGAGAGTTCTGGAGATGGGTGGAGGTGATGGTAGCTTAATTATGAATCTACTTAATACCCCTGAACTGTGTACTTAAAAGTGGTTAAGATGTTACATTCATGGTATGTATGTTTTACCACGATTAAAAAAAAATTGGAAAAAATTAATTACGAAAGTAAAATCCACTCATTATGGAAGTCAGAAAATATTTGGTATTAAATCTCAGTAAAAATGAAAAATAACATTTGTGTAATGCAGCTAAGTTTATACTTCAAGGAAGATTTATAGAATTTATCTTTTAAGGAAGAAAAGTTAAAAACCAATTAACTAAGGGTCCAGTACAGGAAATAACACAAGGGAGTAAATCCCAAAAATAAGATAGTAATAAAGATAAGAACAAACATGAATCACAGGAAAAAAAAAATCAACAAACATAAAGTGATTCTTTGAGAAGCCAAATAAAATAGAATTATCTATAGCAAAATCAAGCAGTGTTTTTGTTTTTTAAAGATTTTATTTATATGAGATAGAGCACAAGCAGGGGGAGTGGCAGGCAGAGGGAGAGGGAGAAGCAGGCTCCCCGGTGAGCAGGGAACCCAATGTGGGGCTGGATCCCAGGATCCTGGGATCATGACCTGAGCCAAAGGCAGACGTCTAACCGACTGAGCCACCCAGACACAACCATATTAGAAATGTAAAAGAGGGGCACCCAGGGCTCAGTCAGTACAGCATCCGATTCTTGGTGTCGGCTCATGTCATGACCTCAGGGTCATGGGATTGAGCCCTGCGTCAGGCTCTTTGCTCAGCGGGGAGTCTGCTTGAGATCCTGTCTCTGCCTCTGCCTGCTCCCCTCCCCCCACTCTCTCAAGTAAAGAAATCTTTAAAAAAAAAAAAAAAGAAATGTAAGAGAGATAGAAGAAATTCAAAATAGTATTAAGACATAAAGTTAAGATTTATTTTTTGCCATAGAGATAACCAGTTGTTCCAACACCATTTGTTAAAAGATAGTCTTTTTCTCATTGAGTTCACTGTGGCACCTTTGTCGAAATAGTTCACCACCATCATGTAGGTCTATTTATGAAAAGAACCTAGTCCAGACAGTGTGTTAATATCACATTGTCTTGAGTACTGAAATCAGGTAGTCCTCTCAACTTTGTTTTATTTCAGAATTGCTTTGACTATTTTAGATCCTTTGTGTTTCCATGTAAATTATAGAATCAATCTGTTAATTTCCACCAGAAAAGCCTGCTGGGATTTTTGACCACGAGTGCATGGAGTCTGTAGGCCATTTTGAGAAGAACTGACTTAATAACGAGTCTTCTGATTCATGAACATGGTACAGCTCAAAAGGGCTAAGACAGAACAGGTGCACTTTCCCCTATAAGAAAGCAGTGTTTACCGTAAAGCTCTAATGAGTAGGGCAGCGTGGCATGGGTGAGATGATCAACAGAGAGACCCATGCAACAGTAGAGTGCCCCCAAAATGACCCACACCTGTATGGGAGCTCAGCATATGACAGAGGCAGAATTATAAATGTGGGAAAGAATAGACTGTGCAATAAATGGTGGTGTGACAGTTCGCTCTCTAGAAGAAAAAGGATAAAAATTAGATTTCTCCTTCACAACATACACAATGAAAAAGTCCTAATAAAATTTTAAAAACAAGCATGAAAAGTAAAGCTTTAAAATCGTAAGAAGGGAAGATGAGTAGTTCAGGCTGGGAATGGATTTCTTATATAAAACCTAAAGCGTTCAAACCATGAAGGAAAATAGATGACTATAATTTAAAATTTTCTGTATGACGAAAAAGGACTAGTCATAGGCCTAGGTGGCTGTATCCATATAACTAAGAAAGGATTAGTATCTAAATTAGTACAGAGTTCCTAAAAATCAACAAGGAAAAGACAAGCAATTGGGCAAAGAATGCGAACAAGTGGTTCATGCAATGAAATCCAATAGAGCAGTAATTTGAAAAGCTAAGATACTCAGTTGGGGCACCTGGCTGGCTCAGTCTGGAGAGCATGTGACTCTTGATCTCAGGGACCTGAGTTCAAGCTCCACATTGGGCATAGAACTCAAAAAAAAAAAAAAAGATGGTCAGTTTAGATAAATGGAAATGAAAACCATAATAAGAAAAACCCCGCAAGATTCTATTTTATACCATTAGATTGTCCCAGGTCAGTAAATCTGATCTAGAACAAGGGGAAATGACACTTTAGACAATAGAATTATAAATGATTACAACCATTTCAGAGAGCAGGTTGTATTCCTAGTAAAGCAGAAACTTCGCATACTGACAACCAGCAATTCCATTTATGTGTGTCTACATTAGAGAAGTTTTTGCACAAACGTGAGGAGAGCTACTCTTGATTGTTCACTGCCAGTCCTTAAAAGTGAAAAAGTGGAAAGAACCAGCTGTCTCTCAGTGGGGAAATGGAGAAACAAACTGTGATATAGTTATACAAGGGAATATTACAGATTAGTAAAACTGAATAAACTAGAGGTACTTATATGCTCATGAAAAATATGTTGAGTACAGACAAAAAAGTGCAAAAGGATGATGTATGATACTTTTAAAAACTTAGAATGCATATGATAGCAATTTATATTGGTTTCCATACATATGTATGTCTCTATAAACACAGGTCTAGGAATATCTCTGGAAGGAAGCGATGGGAAAAGATAAGAGTGGGCTTTTTTGTGTGTCTATAATGCTTAATTTCACTAAAAAATCTGAAGTAGATAGGGTAAACCATTAGCAAGTATTTAATCTTGCTGGGAGGTATATATCTAATAATGCTTTCTCTACTGTGTATTTGAAAGGTTCATAAGTTCTAAACAAACCCTCCCCTCAGTGAAAGGAAATCCCAGCACACTTAGGGAGAATTAGTCTGCTTCAGACCTGCTACATGTGTGAAACTAAGAGCCCCAGCAGATTCAACTCATGTCGCCATAACTTCCTCCTACTTTAAATCAAGTAATGCATTTTGAAAGTTGTGCCATTTTCTTCTTTCTTTCTTTCTTTTTTTTTTTAAGATTTTATTTATTTATTTGACAGAGAGAGACAGCTAGAGAGGGAACACAAGCAGGGGGAGTGGGAGAGGGAGAAGCAGGCCTCCCGCCGAGCAGGGAGCCTGATGGGGGCCTCGATCCCAGGACCCCGGGACCACGACCCGAGCCGAAGGCAGACGCTCAATGACTGAGCCACCCAGGCGCCCCGAAAGTTGTGCCATTTTCTTAGTTTGCTTAGTTTGCAGTGACTGATCTGTAGTCCTAGGCAGAAAAGCATTTGATAACTAAAACTCTTGATCTCAGGGACCTGAGTTCAAGCTCCACATTGGGCATAGAACTCAAAAAAAAAAAAAAAAAAAAAAAGATGGTCAGTTTAGATAAATGGAAATGAAAACCATAATAAGAAAAACCCCGCAAGATTCTATTTTATACCATTAGATTGTCCCAGGTCAGTAAATCTGATCTAGAACAAGGGGAAATGACACTTTAGACAATAGAATTGTAAATGATTACAACCATTACAACCATTTCAGAGAGCAGGTTGTAATCAGCCCCTCAGCCCCACTTCATCCCCTTCTCATCAATCCCAAATTAGTTTACTACAATGTGAAAGAATTATTCAGAAGTCACTGTGACAATATACTGTTACATCAGTATATTAAGTGAGTAAAAAATACACTGAGTAAAAAATAACTATGGATAAGTCAATACTATATGTCATGATTAATGGTTTTGTGAACAGGTTGCTTCCATTCCTGAGTGGTTTTTTTTTTTGAGGGGCTTAAACAACAAACATTTATTGTGTCACAATTATGGAGTCTACAGGTCTGATTATTAAGGTGTTGCATTGGTTGGTTTCTTCTGAGAGCTATGAGGGGGCAGTCTACTGCGTATTTCTCTCCTATCTTCTAGTGTGAGTGTTTAAATTGTGAGAAGACAGGGACATTTTCCCTCCTGAGAAAAAAAATTTTTGAAGGCTTCTTGTGTGGACATCTTTTGATTAACTTTTAAAAGGATAATGAATTTTGTTGTTATAGCATTTTGGAAAAACCAGAATTTCAGCTTTATACTAGACATCTTGCCTTGTTCACAGGTTACTACAGGCTGCCTCATCTAATAAGGAAGAGTCTTCCAAAACTGAAAATGAATTAACATGTTGCCTGTCCGAGCTCTACCAGAGAAAGTCTCGGGAAGAATCCGTTGTGTCCAAGGAGGAAGACAGCAAAAAGAAACGTATGTGCATAGACTGTTTTTTGAGCGTGTAATGTTTTAAAAGATTGGCATTCCCTAAAATGTAGTTGAAATGGTAACTGAATAAGAGAAGGACAAGTTCTTAGATTTCAAATTTGAAAATGATTACATTAGTTACGAAAGTGATGTTAAAAAATCGCTCACAATCCTACTTTCTTAATAGGCCATTTCCATTTTTAGATATGACAGAAATATAAATCCAACTTTATGTGCTGCTTATAAATACTCATCTGCTACCTTGCCTTTTTGGTTACTATTCTACCTCATTGCTTCACAAAATTTACAAAATTCTTGCGTTGTCAAACAGATTTTCAGTTTTTATCATTATAAATAATATTAGTGTACATCATGCATGTGATTTTTTTTTTCTTTTTTCTTTTTTTTTTAAGATTTATTTGACAGAGAGAGATAGTGAGAGCAGGGACACAAGCAGGGGGAGTGGGAGACGGAGAAGCAGGCTTCCCGCTGAGCAGGGAGCCTGATGCAGGGCTTGATCCCAGGACCCTGGGATCACGACCTGAGCCGAAGGCAGACGCTTAACGACTGAGCCACCCAGGTGCCCTGCATGCAATTTATTTTTTGAGTGCCTTCCTTAGAATAAGTTGTCAGGAACAAGTTACTGTACCAAAAAGTGGGAGAAAGTAGCTTTTGATGCAGACTGCTCAATTGCCTTTTAGGAGAGTTTCGTCATAACTCTGACCATTGGGGAACACCAAAATGGGTCTGTTTGGCATTTGCCTTGCTAAAAATCATCTGATCCTGTTGCGATGTTCCGTTCCTAAACCTCAGTTTAAAGAAGAGCTCTCTTTCTACTCCAGGTTGTAGGTACAAGGAGATGCATGAACCACCAAATTGAGATCCTCCTGAAGGGATATTCTTTATTTTGGTATTCTTTCACAGACTATTTCATCTGAATTAAAGTGGTTCCTAAATTGGCAGAAGTGAAAGCTATTTTCCTTTTCTCTCCATGCTGTTTTGGAAGGAGGGGTCCCTCGGACTCCAGTGCGGCAGAAGATGAACACCATGTGCCGCTCCCTGAAGATGTTGAACGTGGCAAGGCTGAATGTGAAGGCGCAGAAGCTGTGTCCAGATGGCAGTCCAGAGGCGGCCGGGGAGAAGGGGGTCCAAAGGCCGGCCGGTGGGAGGACAGCAGATAAATGGGAAAACAGAGGAAGGACACTAAGAAGCTCTAAACCTAAAGGTATTCCTCAGTTCCACAGCTTTTTGGTGTCTAAGGCCAGGTTTACTTTTTCATACCTCAGATTCTTATAAGTTTTAATCCTATCCGCCAGTTAATGAATATTTATCAAGCATCTGCTGCATTCCTCAAAGTATGTTATGGGGAATACAATAAAAATAAGATGGTGTCCTATTCTCAGATTTATGATCCAGCAGCAAAGATGATAATAATGAATTCATATATGCAGATACACACACAATACATAATGAACTAATGCAACCTAATACACGAGATATATGCAGATACACACACACACACACACACAAAATACATAATGAACTAATGCAACCTAATACACGAGAGAGCCAGGAATCTACAACAGGAAGGACTTGCCTGTTGGGGAAGTAAAGACATTACTAGGACTGGTGAACGGGAAGGGCAAGTCTTTGGGCCAGAACAGGCTGAGGAGGCTTCTCAGGAGTCAGGGGAGCCCAGGCTAGATGCTAAGGAGCAAGCAGAGTTGATTGAGATGGCAGCAAGGTAAGAGAGAGCATGCTAGATAGGGGATTGGCATAAGCAAAGTCACAAGACTGGCCATGGCATGGCCATATGAGAGGTGGTTAAAGAAGCTTTATACATTGAGGAATTAAGGGAGAGGAGAAAGCTTTGGGAGTGATCTAGGGTATTAAGGTCTTTCAGAGTTGGACAGAAAAATTTTGTCCAGTAACATTAATTTTACTATTCTTTTTTCTTTTTTTAAGATTTTATTTATTAGAGAGAGTGAGAGAGAGCATGAGAGCAGGGTGAGGGGTAGAGGGAGAAGCAGACTCCCTGCTAAGCAGGGAGCCTGACGCAGGGCTCGATCCCAGGACTCCGGGATCACGGCCTGAGCCAAAGACAGATGCTTAACCGGCTGAGCTACCCAGGTGTCCCTAATTTTTACCATTCTTTGTTTTCTAAAAAAGGGATAAAATTGCAGTAGGTTTCTCATTTCTCAGGGCACGTTCAGAGCCAGTCCTGTGGGAGGACTGTAAAGATAGCTTATGGACTTCGGGCAGTAACTGCATGATGTCACTTTTGATTTCTTTTGAGAATTCTGGAATAAATAAATAAATTCTGCGCCTTGAAGGCTTTTTTTTTTGCCTGTGGAATGTTAGAGTCATAGATAATCATCAGTCTGAATGAGACAATGTCTTTAATGAGCTAATAAAAGTATTTGAGAATGTGGATGTTTCATTCAAGGGAGAGCAAAATTAACAGCACCCAAGACTGTATGCTATTAACAGTTTCTGGACTAGATTCTGAGCAGAAATAGACCTGCCCGACAGGGGCACACAGCTTTTTGACAAAGGTGCCCCAGTAATTCAGTGGCCAAAGGATAATCTTTTCAACAAATGGTGCTGGAACAAATGGGTGTTTGTATGGAGAAAATGAACTTCAACCTTACCTCTTACTAGTATTTCAAATCTGTGCTCTATTTTTTCATTCTAATGTTGCTTATTTATGCTTTCTCCCATTTTAAATGGCTCAGTTTTACTATAGGTTTCTGTATTTGGGTTCTCAGAGAATCATTGTTTTGTTTCTGTTGATCTCTCTTGTTTCCTTTTTATTTTTCCTATTCATTTTTGTTCCTATCTTTATTCCTTTCTTTTGGGGTTTACTCTCATGTTATTTCTTGTGTTGGGCCCTTAGCTGATTGGTTTTTATTTTTTTTTAATTTTTTAATTTTTTAAAGATTTTATTAGGGAGAGAGCGAGAGCATGGGCAGGGAGAGGGGCAGAGGGAGAAGCAGGCTCCCCACTGAGCAGGGAGCCCGATGGGGGGCTCAATCCCAGGACCCCAGGATTATGACCTGAGCCAAAGGCAGATGCTTAACCAACTGAGCCACCCAGGTGCCCCTATTTTTTTTTCTTTAAAAGATTGTTTAAGTCTATGAATTTTCCTTTAAGTTTAACTGCATTAAATAAGTTTGCCATATTCTGTTTTCATTGATACTTATTTCTAAATAATTTCTGACATTCATAATGTAAGGGAATTTTTTAATCCAATCTGATAGTTTCTTTTACCCATCAAGTATATTTGTAAAATAAATGTTTATAATTACTGATAAGCTTGGATGTTTTTTAGTGTCTTATTTTGTGCTTTCTATAGTTTTTATTTTTTCCTTTCTAGCAGACTATGGGATTAATCAAGTTTTGTTTATTTCTCTTTTTCCTTTCTGCTAGGTTTGGAGGTTATATAGTTTTGTTTTGTTTTGCTTTTTTAAGATTTTATTTTTAAGTAGTCTCTATACCCAACATGAGGCTTGAACTCACAGCCCTGAGATCAAGAGTTATATGCTCCATCAACTGAGCCAGCCAGGCACCCCTATAGTTTATTTTCCATTAATGATTATCCTTAAATTTATAACATGCACACTTGATTTGCAAAGCCTTAAAATTATCATCTCTGCAATTTCTCAGCCTCCATACTATTGACATTTTCAGTGGGATAATCTGTTGTGGGGGCTGTCCTTTGTGCTGTAGGATGTTTAGCAGCATCCCTGGCCTCTGCCCACTAGATGCCAGGAGCATCCTCCTCATCCCCACCAGTCTGGCAACCCAAACACAGTCAAATGTCCCCTGGGAGGCAAAAATTCTCAGTTGATAACCACTGGCTTAAACAATACAATGACTAGATGTGATGATCAATTTTATTTTTTTTTCATAGATTTTAAAACCGAAGAGGAGCTCCTATCTTACATACATGAAAATTACCAAAAGACTGTGGCCACAGGAGAAATCACATTGCATTCATGTGCTAGGAATATGATATCAACCATTAAAGCATTCCTAAAATCCAAAGGCACCAAGGAATTAGAAGTAAGAGAGTATGGGGTGGTTGGTTGCTTGTTGGTGGGTTTGGTTCATATGTCTTGGGAAATGACTATTATGTGGTGTGTGATTCACAAGTAAGATAAGCAAGGGGGTGAACATAATTCCAGACCTTGGAAGGGGGACATGGTGAACTGGCAGAAACCCAGGAAATAGGCCAAGTGAAGGTAGTGGTAATTACATATACTTCTTTTCTAATGAAATCTCTGTCTTCAGCTGCATGTTAGCTGCATGAATTAAGCTGGTGTTTTTTACCCAGAGTCACCTAGAACACTTTTTTAAAATGCTGATGCCTAGCTTCCTCAAGACCAACTGAAACAGATCTTTGGGGCTTGGGTCCCGGGCATATGTACTTATAAAAAGCTTGCTAGATGATTCTTATGCACAGGGAGTACTGCCAATCATTGGTTTAGACCATGCTATCATTGTCTTTATTCATGGTTAGTGGTACAAGCCAGGCGCCTCTAAAGTGGACAGGAGTTGTTTACAGTCTTTTTTCTTTTCCTTTCTTCCTCTTTTTTTCTTTTCTTTTCTTTCTTATTTATTTAAAGTAAGCTCCATGCGCAACTCAGGGCTTGAACTCACAACCCTGAGATCAATACCTGAGATCAAGAGTCAGATGCTCTACTGACTGAGCCACCCAGGCACTCCCATGGTCCTTAGATTTCTCAGTCACTAACTTAATGGAATCTTTTTTTTTTTTTTTAAGGAAGGTCAGATATGCAGACTTGTTGTAGCCATGCCCCCTTGCTCTCAAATACTTTTTACCCTGCTCCTTTTGAAAATATGAAGGAAAAAGATTTTTTTTTTTTTTTTTTTTTTAAGGTTTTGTTAGAGTGTGTGAGCAGGGGGTGGGGTGGGGGAGAGGGAGAGAGAGAATCTCAAGCAGACTGCATCAAGCACAGAGCCCAAGGCGGGGCTTGATCCTAGGAACCCTGATGTCATGACTTGAGCAGAAACCAAGAGTCTGACACTCAACCGACTGAGCCACCCAGACACCCTGCACATTCATTTCAACTATTTTTCATTCAAATGAAATAAGGGAGCAATTCGTAAGGGAATGTACTTCCCTTCTTAGGACATTAATCAGCTGTGAAATGAATTAGAAATAATTAGTAACTCAGAATTCTCCTATGTAATAATTTTTTATTTTCAGATGAACTGCGTGAATCAAGTAAAAAATAGCCTCTTAAAAACTAGCAAAAGTCTTCGACAGAATCTAGGGGAAAAACTGGATGAAGATAAAGTCAGAGAGTAAGTAACTACCTTGATTTATTTACTTATTTTTTACCATCACTCCAAAACAGCTCCAAGATTTGCTTGGATCCATTTAAAATTGATTGACTGATAGATAAATAAGTAAATAAATAAATAAATACCAACTCGATTGCCAGTTGCTCACAGAGGCTTTTTGTGGTTGATTCTTGGTGATGTTCTGACGTGCAGTTTGAGTTACCTATTTACCTGATAAGCATATCGTTATTTGGAGAAGGCAGGGGCTCTTCTCCTTTTTGGTTGTCGGTTCTTTTGTAAACCGATCTTTGCTCTCAGTTAAATGGCACTTAAGATAGATACGACCCAGGTGTTTTATTCTGTCAAGGTGCCAGCTTCAGGTATTGCTTCGTTTGGAGCTGTGTCTGCAGTGCCCTTCCGTCCACGAAAGCATCGTTGAGATGGAGCAGGTGGTGAAGGAGGCAAGTATATAGCTCAGTGCTGCTGGAAATAAGCCTGAAGGCTCTTAGCTTCCCTGCAGAAGGCATATGGTAATTTTCGAATATCTTCTTCAGGTGACAGACTTGCTGCGCATGGTGTGTTTGACTGAGGATTTGGCATACCTAACAAAGTTTCTGGAAGAAATTTTGGGATTGTGAGTTGGATGACTACTAACTTTAGAACTATTTTACCAGGAACTGCATGTGGTATTATGTGAGAATTGTGGAATTCTCAGGACTGTTTGTCCTGCTGGATGAGGGATGGAACAGAGAGGGTGGAATGGTGGCCATTGCATATTTAACCAATCTATTCCACAGGTATATTGACTCGATCCCGAAGACACTTGGAAATCTTTATGACAGCCTAGGGTTTATGATTCCTCAGAAGCTGGCTGGTGTCCTTCCTCTAGATTTTTTCAGTGATGACTCCGTGACAGAAGAGAACATATCCCCCCTTCTTTCTGTGCCTCTTCTGTCAAGTGCTCATAGATCAGTGTCGGGTGGCACTGAATCTGACCAGCTGGAGGAGCTTCGAACCCGATCAGCTAAGAAGAGAAGGTGGGAGCTCAAGGAATTGAAGGAATTACTTGCTCTGTTGTAGTTCTGACAGAGGGCAGTTGTCTTGGTATATAACTTGTTGAATTACTAGTTGCCCTTCTGTCTGAATCCCAGGAGCCATCTATTGGCATTCCTAACATGCAGCATCTGGCATCCTTTTTATTATCCAAGGAATATACAGGATTGATAATGTAGTCCCCAGTGCCCTTGCCTATCCACGTGGGGTCTCCAGGAGCTAGGAGCCTTTTATGAGATAAGCTTCGGACTTCAGTGTACTTTCTCTTTTCCTTGATGCTCTTCGTTCTTCATAACTAGTTGAATTGATAGTAGTTAACTTTTGGAAATTGTGAAGTTGGCGTGTTTTGCTACAAATTCAGACCAATGCCAACATAACTGGCTTTTATTAGTGTATTATTTTCAACTCTGATTCTTTTCTAATTTACTCGTAACCTTTACTCGTATAATGGCTGTTTGTTTCTATTTTTAAAAGGAAAAATGCATTAATAAGACATAAAAGCATTGCAGAGGTTTCGCAGAATCTTCGACAAATTGAGATCCCCAAAGTGTCCAAGAGAGCTACAAAAAACGTAAGTTTTTTCCCAATGGACAGGAAATAGTGCTACAGGATCTGTTTCTTCCAGCATGAGTTGACACAATAAATAAGCTTGAAGGGCAATGTCTCTACTTTGAGGAAGTGGACACTGGAGGTTACAGAAATAAAACAAGATGTTTTTATGAATGAGTATTCAACTGGAATCCAACAACTAAAGAACTATAAATTTGCTAAAGATTAACCAGTTTACCCAAAAGTATGACAGTTAGAGGTGATACAAAGAAAAACAGAAAGGAATGAATAAGTTAAAAAATCTTTAGAGGGTCGCCTGGGTGGCTCAGTCATTAAGCGTCTGCCTTCGGCTCAGGTCATGGTTCTAGGGTCGTGGGATCGGGCCCCTGCTCAGCAGGAAGCCTGCTTCTCCCTTTTCCTCTCCCCCTGCTTATGTTCCTTCTCTCACTGTGTCTCTCTCTGTCAAATAAATAAATAAAATCTTAAAAAAAAAATCTTTAGATAAGCAAACTCAAAATAATAACAAAACAAAGAGACACTGAAAAATAATGTGCATCATAATAGGACTTTCAGGACTTGCAGACCAGAAGGTACTTTTCAGTACATTTTACTTCAGTAAGGTGGGCTGGGGGCAGCTGTCGTGAAGCCAGGTGATTGCTGGTTTGTTTTTTTTTGGTGGCAGGTGTGAGAACTTGAGGCTTTCTTGGTTGCAAAAAAAGAAACCCAGCTGGAGTCTGTTTATTAAGTAGAATTGATATCTTGTTAAGGAAAGAAGGGAGACAGTGCATTGAAACTTTTTGAACTGCGTGAACTATCTGAGAAGAGTTAAAATTCTGTAAGAACTAGCTTTACTAGCATTAATCATCACAGTAGTGCTTCTGTTTGTAGAGATGTATAGCTGTCCTTTGGAATTGGAGGTGGGATTGTTGTTTTAAGAGTTAGTGGTGTTCACTTCCTTAGTATGCCTTAATAAGTATAAGTGAAAAAATGCAAATCTTGTGTATCTTGGAATCCTGATTGGAGAGCGGGAAATCCAGAAGTGGGTGACCACAAAGGTGTCAGACCTCCTTTCTCTCTAGATGTTACAATGATTTGCAGTCCTTTCTAGCACTCCTTACATCAGCCTCTATATGGTAGTTCATTCTTCAAGAAATATATTGGCATAACTGGAAAGAAACAAAAGCTTTAAAAACAATTCCGTTGTTTAGATGCACCTAGATTTTTAGACTATTGTATAGTAAATAGATTAATGCAGAGAAGTCCTTAAGAGTATAGTCATCCTCTAATTTATATGGGTTTTCCCTTTTTAGTTATAAAAAGTATATATGATCATCGTTAAAAAAATCCTATAAAGTTAAAATTTAATAAGAGTGTCCCTTCTCCATTCATTCATTTTTTTTTTTTTTTTTTAAGATTTTATTTGAGAGAGAGGAGCGGGGGAGAGGGAGAGAATCTCAAGCAGACTCCCCGTGGAGCCCGCCACAGGAGTCCGATCTCACAGCCCTGAGAATCTCACAACCTTGAGATTGTGACCTGAGCTGAAATCAGAGTCTGATGCTCAACTGACTGAGCCACTCAGTCGCCCCTCCTCCATTCATTCTTCAGAAGTAATCCTTGATGACTGTTGTGTCTGTTCCAGGCCCTTTTCTATATGTACCAATAGCACACATCAAAGGTGTCTTCATACCTGTTACACACATACATACACATTACAAGCTGTACAAACCTGCTGTACTTGTTCTGTTTTTTTTTTTTTTCTTTTTTCCCATCATGGACTTGTTTCTGTGTACGTACAGATAGGTCTTCCTTCCTTCTCTATTTCTAGAGGTCTTCCTGAGGTTTTAATGTCTGCGTTGGATGGATGTATCAAAATTTGCTTCACTCAAAAAAAAAAAAAATTGCTTCACTCTATGGATGTTGAGGGTGTTTCTTATTTTGTATTACAATGCAGGCTTCAGTGTCCTTAGAACATGTATCTGTTTTTGTGCATTTTACAAGTATTACTGTTAGGGATTCCTGCAAGTGGAACTGCAGGGGTCAGAGGATTTCATGTGGAATTTTTATTCTTTTAAATGAATGCCGATTTCCTCCTCTTCCAGGAGAGCTCTCGTCCTCCTCTTCAGCAGCCTCTACTTCCGGTGAAAGATCCAGTACAAGGTATACTGTGCTCTAGCCGTGCACGCATTTATTGACTAGCATGACAAACGTAGTTTAATTGCACGTATTTTAGCAGCTGCATACAGTTATAAATTAGAATTTTGTATAATCGTTGGTTAATGAAATCTGTCCAAATACCACGTGCTAGGAGAATGAGGTATTCACATGGTCTCAAAATACTGCATTCTGCAAAAGCACTGGCTGGAAATCTTTTTTAAAAACACTATTATTATGAAAACCACAAAAAGGAAAAGAAGTGATGATAAACTGGTTTAGGTGAAAGCATTTAAAGTGTGACCGCTGAACGCACCACATGATCTGCTTGCATCTTAACTTTCATGGGTCGGGGTGGGGGAGCGGTAAGGGATATTGCTGACCATGAGAGAAGTGGGAAGGTGGATAGTATGCCGGGTGCCCTGCCCTTGTTCTTGGGAGATGTGCACTGACGTGCAGGGAACTGAAGGGTTGGGATGTCCCCACCTTACTCTGCAACTTCGGTGGGGGAAAATTCTGTAAACATAGAGGTGCAGGGAGAAAACATGTTGAATGGCTGGTGAATTTTAGAGTTGATTTTATGTGTAATGTGTTATTCTTTGAAGCTTTCTGTCCATATTAAACTTTGAAAAACTTGGGAAAACCAAGGAACAAATCAAACTTGGCTGTCAGGTCCTAAATCCATTTCAGGCATTTGTTTTGAAACTTGGGTGTTATTGGTGTCCTCAACAGCAATGTCGGTCACTAGTGGGTAAATATCAGGGCTCCTCCCAGCTTGTGGATCAGAGTTGATTTGGTTTGTATTTAAATGACCTGCTCTTAGAGGAGTTTATCCTTAGTGTTTGGGTAGCCGCCTCTGGGCCATCTTGCTTTGGACTAAGATGCCATCCTGCTAGCTTTGTCAAGTAGTTTTTGACTTGGGAGCTGTTTCTCCTAACTGAGTCTAAGTGGTCACACAATTCTCATGTCCTGGAGTCAGGAAGAGCATTTAAAATAACCTAGCAAATCCGTAAAATATCATAAGAAGAATGAGATTTGTGGAATTGAAAGGAGCAGTTTCTCTCCTTGGAGTTGAGCAGAATACAAAGCAGTCAAAAGGTCTAAAGTGAAGAAAATCATCATAACAGTGGCGTATAGTAAGAGGACTCTGACCTCCATTAGCCAGCCTCTTAAGGATTGTGTCCATTTTACAACGAGGACAGCCTCTAATTTAAGTGATGTGGGCCTTCCTCGTGTTCCTGAAAAGTTGGATTTAAACTGAATTTGTAAGAGTAAATAGTTTGAATGCATCATGTGAGTATAATATTTAAGGAAATCCTATTAGTAAATGTGAATATTAGTAAATGTTGCTTTTTCTTTTTTTAATGCTTTCAGAAGTGACCAAAGTTCGAAGAAATCTCTTCAACAAGGAAATGATTTCTCCTTCAAAGAGATCAGCAAAGCGGGGGTTGCCTAGAAGCCACTCTGTGTCCGCAGTGGAAGGTCTGGAGTGTAAACTTGACAACTTCAAGAGGACCAAAGGTACTATCTTTTAGGGTAGCCAAGAGAAGGGGGTGCTCTTAGAGCCAAAGCAGCCTCCAGACTCTATTTGTTGCAGAAGCTCATTGATCTCTTTTCCTCTCTGTGGTTACCATCAGTTTTCCCCTTGGGGTCTCTCTCTCTCCCTCCAAGCTTGGATGAAGACTTGATCCTGGTATCTGCTCAGTCTTTCCCTTCCTAGTCACCCCCACAGACAAACATCTATTTTACAAAACCAATGAAAAAGAAAGGAAGAATAGTGACCAGTTGTTTTCAAGTCTTTTGAGGGTTTTTGTTTGTTTGTTTTCTTTTTTGTTCTTTTAGTAATTGAGTAAAGTATGATTCACCTGTCTTTGTTATATTCACAAAGTTATGCAACCATCATCATAAATTCCGGATCATTGGGTTTTTTTGTTTTTGTTTTTTGTTTTAAGATTTTATTTACTTGACAGAGTCAGAGAGGGAACACAAGCAGGGGCAGAGGGAGAGGGAGAAGCAGGCTCCCCGCTCAGCGGGGAGCCCGACATGGGACTTAATCCCAGGACCCTGGGATCATGACCCGAGCCGAAGGCAGCTGCTTAACCGACTGAACTGCCCAGGCACCGCCCAGGTCGTTTTTATCACTCTAGAAAGAAACTCCTTTTCCCTTGACTTTCCTAGCTGGAGGCAACCACCAATCAATCTACTTGCTGTTTCTGTGGATTCTCCTCTTGTGGGTATTTCTGGGTTTGTTTTGTTTTTTAAGATTTTATTTATTTTGAGAGAGAGAGAGAGCATGAGCAGAGGGGAGAGGGAGAAGCCGACTCCCCACTGAGCAAGGAGCTCGATGTGGTGCCCAATCCTAGGACCCTGGGATCATGACAGGAGCTAAAGGCAGATGCTCAACCAACTGAGCCACCCAGGCGCCCTCTTGTGGGTATTTCTTATAAGTGGAATCATACACTATACACCAGCTTTTTTCACATAGCATGTTTTCAAGCCTTATATATGTGTTGTAGCATGTCTTAGCACCTCATTTCTGTTTATTGCCCATAATATACCATTGTATGGATAAACTGCCTTTTATTTATTCCTTCATCAGTTAGACATTTGAGTTGTTTCCACTTTTCGGCTATTGTGAATAATGTTTCTATAAACATTCACGTACAAGATTTTGTGTAGACATGTTTTTCATTCTCAGGCACATGCCTTGGAATGAAATTGCAGGGCCATATGGTAACTGTTTAACTGTGAGGAACTACTGAATCGTTTTCCAAAGTGGCTGTACCATTTTACATTCCCACTAGCAGTGTATGAGGGTTCGTTTCTCCACACCTACCTTGTGTTGAACCCCCCCCTTTTTTTTTTAAAGTAGGCTGGGGACCCCTGGATGGCTCATTTGATTGCACATCTGACTCTCAATTTCGGCTCAGGTCATGATCTCAGGGTCAGGAGATTGAGCCCCGAGTCAGGCTCTGCACTCAGCATGGAGTCTGCTTGATAGGCTCGTTCTCCTTCCTGCCTGTCCCATCTCCCTCCCACCCTCCCCGCTGGTATGTTCTTTTTATCTCGCTCTCTAAAATAAATAGGGGGTACCTGGGTGGTGCAATTGGTTGAGCCTCTGACACTTGGTTTTAGCTCAGGTCATGATCTCAGGGTTGTGAGATCGAGCCCTGGGTCAGGCTTTGCGCTCAGCATGGAGTCTGCTTGAGTTTCTCTCACCCTCTCTCTTTGCCCTTCCCCCCTTCCCTTTCCCTCTCTCTCTCAAATAAATAAATCTTTAAAAATAAATAAATTAAATTAATAAAATATTAAAGTAGGCTCCACACCTAGCATGGAGCCCAACTGGGGCTTGAACTCATAACCCTGAGATCAAGACCTGAGTTGAGATCAACAGTCGGTCACTTAACTGACTGAGCCACCCAGGGGCCCTTGTCCCTCTTTTTGATTCAAACTGTCCTCTTGGGTGTATGTGTAGTGGGATCTCATTGTGGTTCTCAGTTGCATTTCACTGATGACTAATTTTGAACATCTTTTCGTGTGCCTGCTGGCTCTCTGTATGTCTACTTTAGAGAATGTCTATGCAAATTTTTGCCCATTTTTTTTTTTAAATCTTTTTTTTTTTTTTTTTTTTAATTTATTTGAGACAGAGAGAATGAGAGACAGAGAGCATGAGAGGGAGGAGGGTCAGAGGGAGAAGCAGACTCCCCGCCGAGCAGGGAGCCCGATGCGGGATTCGATCCCGGGACTTCAGGATCATGACCTGAGCCAAAGGCAGTCGCTTAACCAACTGAGCCACCCAGGCGCCCCTTTGCCCATTTTTTAATTGAAATGTCAGGTAAAAATTGTCTTGTAATTGTTGAATTGCAAGAATTCTTTATATATTATAGATATTAGTCCCTCATCAGATATATGATTTGTAGATATTTTATCCAGTCTGTGGGTTGTCTTTTCACTTTGATAGCGCCCTTCAATACACAAAAAGTTTTTAATTTTGATGAAGTCCATTTTAAAGCAATTTATGAATTTTTGTCATTACTTATGCTTTTGGTGTCATAGCTAAAAAACTACTACTTAGGGGCGCCTGGGTGGCTCAGTTGTTAAGCGTCTGCCTTCGGCTCAGGTCATGATCCCAGGGTCCTGGGATGGAGCCCCACATCGGGCTCCCTGCTCCGCGGGAAACCTACTTCTCCCTCTCTCACTCCCCCTGCTTGTGTTCCCTCTCTAGCTGTGTCTCTCTCTGTCAAATAAATAAATAAAATCTTAAAAAACAAAACAAAAAAAACTACTACTTAATCCAATTTTAGAGTTTAAGCTGTTCCATTTCAGTCTTTGATCCATTTTGAGTTAACTTTTGTGCATTATTTTGTGTGAGATAGGAGCCCAATGTCATTCTGTTGTATGTGGCTATCCTGTTGTCCCAATCCCATTTGTTGAAAAGACTTCTTTCCTCATTGAGTTGTTGTGGCATCTTGGTCAA
This sequence comes from Mirounga leonina, assembly GCF_011800145.1. Taxonomy (NCBI): domain Eukaryota; kingdom Metazoa; phylum Chordata; class Mammalia; order Carnivora; family Phocidae; genus Mirounga; species Mirounga leonina. The sequence continues at coordinate 22,855,698 of NW_023270464.1, forward strand.
AAGTAAAATGACCATATATTTTAAGGTGTTAATTATTTTTTAAATGTTAGGTAGAATTCAACATTAAAGCTATCTAGTCCTGAGTATTTCTTTGTGGGAAGTTTTTTGATAACTAATTCCATCCTTTACTTGTTATAGATTTATTTAGATTTTCTGTTTCCAGTGTTTGTGTCTTTCTAGGAATTTGTCTGATTCTACTTTGCTGTTATACAGTTGTTCATAGCATTCCCTAATAGTCCTTTGAATTTCTGTGAGGTTGGTATCTATGATCCCTCTTTCATAGTAGTTTGGGTTTTCCCTCTTGGTCAGTCTAGTTAAAAGTTTGTCAGTTTAATGATCTTTTCAAAGAACCAACTTTTGGTTTCATTGATTTTTGTTTTGTTTTATTTTTAATTCTTGATTTCATTGATTTCCTATGCAGTCTTTACCATTTCCTTCCTTCTACTTGCTTTGGTGTTAGTTTGATCTTTTTGAGCTTTTAAGGTTAACTTTAAGTTATTGATTTGAGATCTTTCTTTTTTAATACAGGCATTACAGGTACACATTCCCTTCTAATACTGTTTTAACTGTATCCTCTAAGTCTGGGTATGTTGTGTTTTCATTATCTCAAAATATTTTCTAATTTCCCTTGTGATTTCTTCTTTCCCATTGGTTATTTAAGAGTATGTTGACCTCCGTGTATTTGTGAGTTTCCCAGATTTCCTGCTGTTGTTAATTTCTAATTTCATTCCATTGTGGTTGGAGAACAAACCTTGTATTTTAGTCTTATTTTTTGAGACTTATTTTATGCTCTACCATTTGTCCTGTTAGTGGAGAATGTCCTATGTATGCTCGAGAATAATGTGCATTCTCTTGCTGGGTGGAGTGCATTACTATTCATCTTTTGACCTATTTATTTTATAATTGAAAATTCCCTTTATTTTACCCATCTCTCACCTACCTCCCCTCAGGCAACCACCAGTTCTATGTATTTAAGAGTCTGAGGGTTTTTTTTGTTTGTTTTGTTTTTTAGATTCCACATGTAAGTGAAACCATATGGTATTTGTCTTTCTCTGACTTACTTCACTTAGCAAAATACCCTCTAGGACCATTCATGTTGTCACAGATATCAAGATCTCATTCTTTTTTATGACTGAGTAATATTCCATTGTATATATACCACATCTTTATCCATCCATCTATCAGTGGACACTTGGGTTGCTTCCATATCTTGGCTGTTGTAAAGCCACAGTAAACATAGGGGTACTTGTATCTTTTAGAATTAGCAGTTTCATTTTCTTTTTTTTTTTAAGATTTTATTTATCTATTTGACAGAGAGAGACACAGTGAGAGAGGGAACACAAGCAGGGGGAGTGGGAGAGGGAGAAGCAGGCTTCCCACCGAGCAGGGAGCCCGATGCGGGGCTCCATCCCAGGACCCTGGGATCATGACCTGAGCCGAAGGCAGACGCTTAACGACTGAGCCACCCAGGCGCCCCTAGCAGTTTCGTTTTCTTTGGATAAATACCCAGTAGTGGAATTACTGGATCCTATGGTAATTCTATTTTAAAAATTTTTAAGGAACCTTCATACTGTTTTCCCCAGTGGTTGCATCAGCTTGTATTCCACCAACAGTGCACGAGGATACCCTTTTTTCCACATCGTCGCCAACACTTGTTGTTTCTTGTGTTGATGATTTTTTAGCCATTCTGACAGATGTGATACCTCATTGGTTGTTTTGATTTGAATTTCCCTGATGATGAGTGATGTTGAACATCTTTTCATGTGTCTGTTGGCCATCTGCATGTCTTTGGAGCAATGTCTGTTTTAGGTCTTCTGCCCATTTTTAATTGGATTAGTTTTTGGTGTTGACTTGCCTGAGTTCTTATTTTGGATAGTAACCCCTGATTGGATATGTCATTTGCAAATATCTTCTCCCACTCAGTAGGTTGCCTTGTTGTTTTGTTGGTTTCCCTTGCTGTGCAGAAGCTTTTTATATTTTGGTGTAGTCCCAATAGTTTGCTTTTGTTTCCCTTGCCTGAGGAGATATATTTAGAAAGAAGTTGCTAAGGCTGATGTCAAAGAAGTTACAGCCTGTGTTCTCTTCTAGGATTTTATGGTTTCAGGTCTCACATTTAGGTCTTTAATCCATTTTATTTTTGTGTATGGTGTAAGAAAGTGGTCCAGTTTCATTCTTTTGCATGTAGCTGTCCAGTTTTCCCAACACCATTTATTGAAGAGAAGACTGTCTTTGTGCCATTGCATATTCTTGCCGCCTTTGCTGTAGATTGACCATATAAGTGTGGCTTATTTCTGGGCTGTATATTCTGTTCCATCAACCTGTGAGTCTGTTTTTATGCCAGTACCGTAAGGTTTTGATTAGTACAGCTTTGTAGTAGATCTTGAAATCTGGGATTGAGAAGATTGCTCTGGCTAATTGGGGTCTTTTGTGGTTTCATACAAATTTTAGTAGTATTCTAGTTCTGTGAAAAATGCTTTTGGTATTTTGATAGAGATTGTATTGAATCTGTAGATTGCTTTGGGTGATATGGGCATTTTAACAATATTAAATCTTCCAATACATGAGCATGGTATATCTTTCCCTTTATTTGTGCCATCTTCTATTTTTTTATCAGTGTTTTATACTCATAATACAGGTCTTTCATCTCCTTGATTAAGTTTATTCCTAGGTATTTTATTCTTCTTGGTGTAATTGTAAATGGGATTGTTTTTGTTTTTTTTTTATTCTTTTTAAACTTTTTTTTAAAGATTTTATTTATTTGAGAGAGTGAGCACGAGAGAGAGCCCACAAGCAGGGGCAGAGGGAGAGGGAAAAGCATACTCCCCGCTGGGCAGGGAGCCCAATGTGGGTCTTGATCCCAGGACCCTGGGATCATGACCTGAGCCAAAGGCAGATGCTTAACCAGCTGAGCCACCCAGGCGTCCTTGTTTTCTTTTTCTTTCTGCTACTTCATTACTAGTGTGTAGAAACGTAACAGATTTCTGTATATTAATTTCATATTCTGCAACTTTACTGAATTCACTTATCAGTTCTCGTAGCTTTTTGATGGAATCTTTAGGGTTTTCTATATTTGGTATTGTTTTATCTCCAAATACTTTTACTTATTCCTTACCAATTTGGATGCCTTTTATGTCTTGTCTGATTGCTGCAGCTAGGCCTTTCAGCACTGTGTTGAATAAAAGTGGTTGAGAGTAGACACTCTTGTTCTTGATCTTGAGGAAAAGCTCTGATTTTCAGCATTGAGTATGATGTTAGCTGTGAGGTTTTTTCATCTATGGCCTTATTACGTTAAGGTATGTTCCCTTTAAACCTATTTTGTTGAGCGTTTTCATCATGAGTGGATGTTGTAGTTTGTCAGCTTTTTCTGTATCTATTGGGATGATCGTAATGGTTTGTATTTTCTCTTGTTTGTGTGAAGTATCACCTTGATTTGGAAATATTCAGTTACCCTTGCTTCTTTGGAATAAATCCTACTTGATTGTGGTGAATGATTTTTTAATGTATTGTTGGATTCAGTTTGCTAATATTTTGTTGAGGATTATTGCATCTGTGCTCATCAGAGATACTGGCCTATAGTTTTCTGTAGTGTCTTTGATTTTGGTATGAGGGTGGTACTGGCCTTGGTGAATGAACTTACAAGTTTTCTTCCTCTCTTATTTTTTGGAATAGTTTGAGAATTTGGTTTCTTTTAATAATTTTTTAAAAAGATTTTATTTATTTGTCAGAGCACGCAAGCAAGCATAAGCAGGGGGAGAAGCAGACTCCCTGCTGAGCAAGGAGGCCGATGTGGAACTTGATCCCAGGATGCTGGGATTGTGACCTGAGCCACCCAGGCGTCCCTCTTTTAATAATTTTTATCACTTTATTGATATTCTCATTTTGTTCATACATTGTTTTCCTGATTTCCTTCAGTTCTTCATGATTTTCTTGAGCTCATTGAGCATATTTAGAAAACTTGATTTTGATGTCCTTGACCAGTGACTTTTTTTTTTTTTTTTTTTTGGCATTTTGAGGGCATCAACTCTGTTTTCCAAACTTTTTGTAAAGCATTGTATTCCATTTTGTGTGGTCAGTGAAGTTTCTGTTCTGTTAGCTCTGTTAACCAGTGACCTGACAAAGATTTCCTTAAATGTCTGACTCCAAAAAGGGAAAAGCAAGAAGGTGGTATTGTCCCTTTAAATCTTCCCAGGGTTAGGGTGCCTGGGTGGCTCAGTTGGTTAAACACCTGACTCTTGATTTCAGCTCAGGTCATGATCTCAGCGTTGTGAGATCGAGCCCTGAGTCGGCCTCTGTGCTCTGTGTGAAGTCCACTTGAGTGTCTCTCTCTCCCTCTGCCCCTCCCCCCGCTTGCACGCATTCTCTCTCTCTCTCTCTCAAAATAAATAAAAATCTTAAAAATCTTGCCGGGGGTGCATTGAGGGAGAGCCGCTGCATCCACTGCATCCTGAGAGGTCCAAAACCAAGGCAAGTGTCTGCCCCATCCCCACAGGAGTCCACCACATTGACCAAAGCACACAACCCCAGGTTTGGAGGACTGAGTCCCCACTGTCTGTCTGCTCCCCATCAGACAGCCGCTCCCAGAAGGTGGGCCTCTCCCCACAGCTGCAGCGGGGCTGAGGAAAGGAGATCATACCTGTTCGTGCATGGCGTTCCCTTACCAAAAATCAGCATCTCCCTTTCCTGTAAAGCATTTCCCTTATTGTTCCAAGTGTCCAGTCGGGTTCCATAGTTCCAAAATACTTGATTCTGATCATTTTCCCCCCTAGCTTACTAGTTGTTTTTGGTGGAGAGACCAACCTTGAGAGCTTCTTATGGCACTATGTGTGTGTGTGTGTGTGTGTCCTGGATTATGATTAATATAACAGCCTTATTCAGATTAATACCAGTTTAATTTCAGTAGTATTCTAAGACTTTGCTCCTGTAAATTCAGTTCTCTTTCCCACTCCTTCCTTTGTGCTATATTGTCATACACATTACATCTTTGTACGTCGTATGCCCATCAACACCAATTTTTATTTTTATTTAATTATTTTTTTAAAAGTAGGCTCCATGACCTAATGTGGAGCCCCAACACGGGGCTCAAACTCAGGACCCTGAGATTGAGACTTGAGCCGGGATCAGGAGTCGGACACCTAACCTACCGAGCCACCCAGGCGCCCCCATTGACACCAATTTATAATTATCACTTTATCTTTTAACTCCTAGGAGAAGAAGAGTTACAAACACAAAATGCTTTTGTGCTGTACATTATTTATGTAGTTCCTTCACTGGTGCTCTTTATTTTTTTTTTTTAAAGATTTTATTTATTTATTTATTTGAGACAGAATGAGAGAGAGAGAGCACATGAGAGGGGGGAGGGTCAGAGGGAGAAGCAGGCTCCCTGCCGAGCAGGGAGTTCACTGGTGCTCTTTAATTCTTCCCATGGATTCATCTCACCCTTGAGTGCCCGTTCAGCCTGAAGGACTCCCTCTAGTGGGACAGGTCTGCTACTTAAGAATTCTCTGTTTTGTTTTTTTGGGGGGAGTTTATTTTTAATCTGGGAACATGCTAATTTCCTTTGTTTTGAACAGTAATTTTGCTGGATATAGAATTCTTGGATGAGTCTTTTTCTCTTTCAGCCCTTTGAATACATTATTCAAACAGTATTCAAACAGTATATGTATATGAATACATATACCCAGCCACCCCACCCCCCACTCCAGCAACCCTCAGTTTGTTTCCT
>NW_023270464.1:22861429-23054416 GCF_011800145.1 Mirounga leonina
AGATCATATGATAATTATCTTTCTGATTGACTTATTTCACTTAGCATAATACCCTCTAGTTCCATCCACGTCATTGCCAATGGCAAGATTTCATTTTTTTGATGGCTGCATAATAGTCCATTGTATATATATACCACATCTTCTTTATCCATTCATCTGTTGATGGACATCTTGGCTCTTTCCATAGTTTGGCTACTAATTTTTTCATTTTTCAGCTTTAGAATTTCTGTTTGGTTCTTTTTTGGGATCTCTGTCCCTTTGGGGCAAGTCCTCAGTTTCCTATTTCCCTTTGGTTCTTTGGATGGAAGTTTTTAGGTCTTTGGACATATTTCAAACAGCTAATTTAGAGTCTTGGTCTGACAAATCCAATGTTTGGAATTCCTCAGGGACTGCTTCTAATGACTGTTTTGTTGTTGTTGGTTTTTTTTCTCTTTTCCTGCACCTGGGCCAAACTCTCTTGCTTCTTTGCATGTCTCATGTTTTATTGACAATTAGACATAATAAGGCAGTTCTGACAGACCTGTCCCCTTCCAGCCAGGGTTTGTTGTCATTATCAGTGCCACTGTTTGCTTGGTGACTTTCCTGAATTTAATTCTTTAAAGCCTGTATTCTGTCATGAGTGGCCACTGACGTCTACTCAGTTAGCTTAGATCCCACTAATGATCGGACAGATTTCCTTAAATGCCTGGAACCAGTAGGTTTCTCAGCCTTTGCTGTGAGGGTCCTAGGTGCGTTGGCTCATTTTCTTAGAAATGTAAGCTGCCTGGCTGAGTACTGAAGGCCTCAGGTTAGCCATGGGTGACAGCTTAGGCCTTAGAGGTTTCTTTTTTTTTAAGATTTTATTTATTTGACAGAGAAAGACACAGTAAGAGAGGGAACACAAGCAGGGGGAGTGGGAGAGGGAGAAGCAGGCTTCCCGCCGAGCAGGGAGCCCAATGCGGGGCTTGATCCCAGGACCCCGGGATCATGACCTGAGCCGAAGGCAGACGCCTAACGACTGAGCCACCCAGGCGCCCCAGGCCTTAGCGGTTTCTCCCGGGCATGCACACACCCCTACATTGCATGGAGTTTCAGATTCCTTTTTTTTTTTTTTTTTAAGATTTTATTTATTTATCTGACAGAGACACAGCGAGAGAGGGAACACAAGGGGAGTGGCAGAGGGAGGGGGAGAAGCAGGCTTCCCGAGGAGCAGGGAGCCTGATGTGGGGCTCAATCCCAGGACCCTGGGATCATGACCTGAGCTGAAGGCAGATGCTTAACCATCTGAGCCACCCAGTCGCCCCGGAGTTTCAGAGTCCTAAGAGTATGTTGGAGGTTTGCAGAGGCTCCTGTAGACGTCTCCTTCCCCAGTGTTCCCTTTTAAACTTTTGGTTAGCATATTGTTTGCCCCAGCTGTTACCACTCCCTCTGGCAGCTGTGATGTTTACATTTGCTGCCGATTGGTTTCAGAAAGTGCTCCCTGGAAAGAGGTTGTTTGCCCTGGGGTTCTGAGGTCAAACAGAGACCACCCTGGTGCATGGGGTTTTGCAGGAAGCTGCCAGACAGGTCAGATAATGACAGCTGGGAGTGGCGCTTTGGAGAAGGCTCAGTCCGGTTTGGCCCATTCACAGGCCCCTGGGCTGTTGGTTTGCACAGTGTTTGCAGACTGTTGGTTCTCAAGGCTAGAGGGCTGGGGAGAAGGGTCAGGACCCAGGCAGGATAAAGTTCTGTGAAGCTCGCTGTTACTACATTCACTGTTTTTCTTGGATAAATACTCCATGGATTGTTATAAACTGGTTAATTTCCAGAGTTCTAAAACTGATTTTGCCTATTTTTGCCCAGTGTTCTCATTCCTTTTATGGAGGAGAGTTATTTCAGAGGTCCTTATGCCACATTCCTGCTGATATCCCTTCTCTTCCTAGTCACTTTTTTTTTTGAAGATTTTATTTATTTGACAGAGCACAAGCAGGGGGAGCGGCAGGCAGAGGGAGGGAGAGAAGCAAGCAGGCTCCCCGATGAGCACGGAGCCTGATGTGGGACTTGATCCCAGGACCCTGGGATCATGACCTGAGCCGAAGGCAGACGATCAACCAACTGAGCCACCCAGGCGTCCCACTTCCTAGTCACTTTTAACTGCCTTTAAACTAGTCCTCCCATGAGCAGCTGAGTTACATAATCTGCGGAAATTTATGCCAGCTGGCTGGATCGTATTAAATACCTTAAAGCTGCATGACATATCAGCATTTTTGCGTACTTTATTTCATTTAATTATAAATATAAGAACCACTGATGAGTGAATGTAAAAGCTCTAATAAGTTTTTTATTTTTTTCAGGATTGCTTATTAGAGAATAATTTTACAATATTTTATGTTGGCTTATTTAGTCTCTGATGCTGATAAACTGTTGTATCATGTTAAATTGGGAATCCTATGGTTGGTTAGATGTTAGTCCAAAAACCATTAAGTGAAAACAAGCAAAAACCACTCTGGCGTGAGTAGTAAGCCATGCATAAGTTTAAACTGCCCTCTTTGGCTTGCTGCTACTTCTTGATAAGGTTAAATGAAATTTACGCCGTTTACATTTTAGGTTATCACAGACTGCTGACTAGGAGTGTGGCTGAGACTCCAGTACATAAGCAGGTGTCCAGAAGGCTTCTTCATAGACAAATCAAGGGCAGGTGAGTAACATCCTTGTCTAGCTGCTTCCTGCACCCACACGGCCTTGCTAATGGTCTGTGGGCTGCTGTCCATCTCCAAAAGCCTCTTGTGACTCCCATCTTAACTGTGTGGTTTATAACCAAAAAGTGTTCAGCATTCTGTAAATTCTACAAAGGCTAGAGAACCATACAAAATGTACTTTTTTGTCTCCCTTCTTACATTTGGCATAATTATTTTGAGATTTATCCATGGTGTTGCATGTGTCCATAGTTCATCTGTGTGTGTGTGCGTGCGTGTGTGCATGCACGCGCGCATGCTGAGAAGCATTCCATCAAATGAATATTCAGCATTTTTTAAAAAAAGCATTCATCATTGGATGGAGGGAGTTGTCATGGCTGCTGGGCAAGACTGGAAGTCTAGGATCTCAGCTTGGCCTGTGGGTGGGTGGGGCCAAAGTTTTCCATGGTAGTTAGTGTCTGGGAGTTTATCATGCTAGCTTGCCCCTTTCCTGGTTCTTTAGCCGGAGAGAACTGGCTTTCCTTAGAGCAGGTTTGTACCTGTTGATGTATTTGGGTTGTCCATCCCCCCCCAGCACCCTGTCTGGGATCTGTGAAGCAAAAAGGTAACTCCGGGAGCTCACTCTCCTGTCTCTCCTGGGGTCCTGAGGTCCCCAGCCAATCTGCCTCCTTTTGCCACCTTTTAGTCTGTATTTCATTTTCTATACAACGTCCAGGGTTTTTAGCTGCACTTCACAGGAACAAAAGGGAGCCTTGTCAGGGCTTCCTCTAGACATTACTCGTGTACGGATTTTACACACTTGTATAAGAATCTGCAGGACAATTGCAAGAAGTGAGATTGATAGGTTTAGAAGGCATACATATTTCTAATTAATTTTTATGTTGTAAAACTGCTTTCTAAAAAAGCGTGCTGACCATTCTCCTCCGGCCAGTAAGGCGCATGAGCGTGCGTGCCCGCGCTGGTGTTCTCAGACCCGGGCTCTGCATCGCTTTGTGAGGCGAGAGGTGGTGCAGCTCTGCTGTGCATTAAGTAGGAGCTAATAGTGACACTGAATCATCCTTATGCTTGTTGTTCCTTAAGGTCCTCTGATCCTGGTCCTGATATCGACATTGTGGAAGAGTCCCCAGAAAAAGGAGTACACGGTAGTGCCTACATTTGTTTTGCATTGCACGCAGGGCTTGAACTCACGACTCTGAGATCAAGACCCGAGCTGAGAGCAAGAGTCAGATGCCTAACCGACTGAGCTACCCAGGAGCCCCTCTTCTGTGTTGCATTTTAACTAGTTTCTCTGAAAACCTTTCTGTACCTGTGTTCTCTCTCAGCATATCCTAAGATATTTTAGAGATGTGACAGCTCTGGGCCCACAGTATAGATCAGTAAATATTTATTAGTAAATGGTCTCTTACACAGAATTGACCAAAGGAATTTCTGGAGAAGTCTTTTTACACAGTAGAAATGGGATTCAGGGTACAGGCTAACCACTGTGTAATACAAAGTGCTGGGGCTTATTTTACAAGTGCATGTGGGGTCACCTGGCTGGCTCTGTCGGTAGAGTATGTGGCTCTTGATCTCGGGGTTGTGAATTTGAGCCCCACGTTTGGTGTAGAGATTACTTAGAAATAAAATCTTTTTTCTTTTTTAAATTTTATTTATTTATTTGAGAGAGAGAAAGCAAGAGCAAGGAGGAGAGGCAGAGGGCGAAGCAGACTCTCACTGAGCAGGGAGCCTGATGCGGGACTCAGTCCCAGGACCCTGGAATCATGACCTGAGCCGAAGGCAGACGCTTAACCAACTGAGCCACCCAGGTGTCCCTAGAAATAAAATCTTAAAAAAAAAAAAAAAAAGTACTTGTGATTCAGGAGTTACCCCAAAAAACCTTCTTTTTTAATGATTCAAGTAATTTATTGTAGAAATTCAGAAAATAGAAGCAAAATTTTAATAGTCGGTAATCCCACAATTCGGAAATACTGTTAAGATTTTAGTTTTAATAATACTCTTACCGGTGTCGTTTCTATACAAATGTATGTAACATAAACAAAACTGCAATTTAAAAAAATTTTTTTTACAAAAGTCACACTATACAAACCTTTTTTTTCCCCCACCGTGGTTAAGAGGCTGGCAGTTTGAAACTTCTGAGGGTGACAGTCTAGTGGGTCAGTGGTTTTTTTGTACTCTGGGGCAATATATTATACCCTTTGTAGCTTTGTTACAACACTTCAGAAATCTCAAGTTAGTAATTTGTCAAATTTCCATCTTGTATGTGGTATTACGTAAATTTTACCATTTCATATGTGGGAAAATGTAAAAAGCTTGCATTTCTCCCTGGTTACTAACTGGGATTCTGGTTTTGCAGAAGTAAGCTTGAGACGAAGTCCTCGAATCAAGCAATTGTCAATCAGCAGGACAAACTCTGGTTCCTTCTATTCTGGGTCTCAGCCAAAGTCTCGAAGTGTACAAAGAGTTCACTCATTCCAGCAAGACAAGTCAGGTAACATGCTTGCTCACCTGCCTTCAGAAGTCTGGGTCTACTCGGCGGGAAGTGTTTTTGGGAAAAGTACAAAATTTGACATTTTCTTTCTTGACACTGGAGCAGTAGAATAGGTGTGTCCTTTAGAGGTTCAGAGTGATGGACAATCCATGACCTTCATTAACAGTGTCCTCCCTTTGGATTCCTACAGCTGGTCACCCACACTATCCTTAGAGGGAATTTATCCATTCAACAGGAATTACCCATTATTTCCACCTTGTGTTCATATTCTACACTCAAGCGTCCTAGGTAGAAGGTGATATCTGTTTGTCCTTCATGCTTTTATCCATCATTAGTCTGGATCCTCAGATACATGTTTTTGTATTTACAAATAGTTTTACTTGCCTAACATATATAAGGGCTATTAAAGTTAGTATGCGGGCTTATTAAAATCCAAGATGGCAGCAATAATTGTAGTTGCTGGCATAATTAGGTGGAATCCATCCCCACTCCCACTTGCTCTAAAAAATTGTACTTTTGTATAGACTGGCTGTTCTATTAGTATTGGGAGGGCAGGAGCTAAGAAAGACTCACTGTTTTTGACTTGCAGACCAAAGAGAAAATTCTTCAAACCCAAGTATTCGTTCTCCCAAGAGGCTGTTTTTTGGGGCATTGTCTGAGATGGTCAGTCCCTCAGAGAAGGGTTCAGCTCGAAGTCAGAGGCCTTCAAGAAACCCACTGGGCTCTGAGATACCCACAGCTTACCAGGTATAACATTTCTGTAATGTTTAAAACAGTGTGGTCTTGAGGGGAAAACAGAGACATGGCCCAGAAAACCCACTGAGTACATTAGGGATGAGAAAGCAGGTGATCTGTAGCTACTACTAGCTATTTGGGGGTGGTTGGGTTGATCCAGATGAATGATTATTGGGTATGTGGGGATATAAGGCAGTAGTCTGGCTGAGGCCATTGTGGTGGGGAGAAAATAGAAATGATCTCCTCTGGTCTGTTGGTTTCATCCACCATTTTTATCAAACACTATATATCTTTCTGAAATGTGCAGGGATCAGTCCTCTGTTTCCCTTACATTGTCCACCCAATCTAGTCACCCACCTCAGAAAGTTGAGAGTCACTCTCGACTGCTCCCTCTTTCCAGACAGAGCCAATCAATCCTACCACTTTTATTTATAGACCACATTTGATACCCTTCCCTCTTCTCCATCCCCTGCAGTTCCTGCCTGCCTTCAATTCTGCCTAGAACATTTCAGCTGCCTTTTCCCTCTCATGTCCATCCTGCTCCCAGAGGCTGGAGTGATCTTTCACACTGCATCACTTTGCTTAAAGCTCTATGACTCTTTGTTAAGCAGGGTTTTCTAGGTTTTCCTAAAATGGAACCCTTATTGTTAACAAATAATCTTTGCTTGGAAACCCAATAAACGGCTTAGAGGTTGGGGGAGGACACAAAGCTCTGGGGATGGGTTTGAAGACCACCGATCTCCAGGACCAGGGTCAGTCCTCCCAGGTGGGCATGGGCCGCTGTGGGCTGGCTGTGGCCCTTGCCTCTCACCACCTCCTGCTTCATAATCCACTTTCCCGGCCCTATCAGGCTGCACGCTGGCCTGCACACAGCTGCTGCTGCGATTTTAGGCAAAGGAAGAGTTCCTACTTCCCCACCTTTGGCCTTCACCTGCTGACACCCCCTTCTTAAAGACCTGACTCCCTGTTCCTGTCCCCCTTTCCTGCTAGCTGGGTTAGACAGCCAGCCTGCTCTTGTGCTCCCACGTTGTCCCGTGTGTGGCCCTGTCGGTGCACTGGTGACGCTGTTGTCATCTGGCTGTGCCCCATTGAACATGAAATGCCCATAGACCAGGATTCCCTTGAGATAATCAAATAGAAACGAAAGGTGTCTGATCTCCTTTATATGCTGGGTGCGTAACTGCCTTCTGCAGGAAGGGAGGGAGATCTGCGGCTGGGGAGTCTCCTTCCGGAGATGTTCTCTGTGCCGCTGTACCTTAGCTGTCTGGGTATTCCATACCGCACGTCCCGTCACCGGCACGTACACTCACACAGGGCCCAGCACAGTGGGGGCGTAGCAAGCGCGTGCTGAATGCAGGTGAACAGCAGAGGACGTGACCCCCGGAGGCCACGTTAGGCAGAGATCAGAAGGCGCTATCTCCTTGAAGAGAAGGGTAGCTGTGAGTGGTAGAGTGACACACCATTCAAGGCAAAGCCTGGTTTAGCTGCCGTATGCATATTACGGAAATTTTTTGTCTTAGACCCAAGATTAGATTCAGTGTTTGGTGCTAGGAAAAAACAGACAAGTGAAATCTGGGTCATGGTTGGAAGTGGAAACGTGTCGCTATTGGAAATCAGCTTACGGTCATGCCATTGGCCGCCCAGAAATCTCCCATCTGCCTTTCTCATTGCCTTAGAGAGGACTAAAATGCTCAATGGAGAATAGGGGTTATGATATTTAGGCACTGAAATAAGCATCTCTTTACAGACTCCTAAGAAGAGTAACCGGAAATCTCCAGGTTCTTCTAAAGCTACCCCAAGAAGGTTCCCTCGTACACCACAAACTCCACTGTGCACCCCGGAAAGGCAGCGGAAACCCCCTACAGAAGTGACTCCTGCCAAACAGGTCATTTTTAAGGAGTCCTTAAAAGACTCCTCACATAGCTGGGATTCACCATCTCAACCCAAAGTCACTCCTTGGAAAGGACACTCCCTGGCAAAAGGAGGAACCTCTCCTCTTGAAAAGAAGATACCAAGAACTCCCAAAAGGCCAGGGGGCCAGCCACCTGGATTTCTGAATTCTACTTGGCCACCCTCAGTGACTTCCAGTCCCGAAAGCACCTCCTGCCCAGCAGGCCTGACTGGGAGTGAGGGTCTGATGCCCGTCGGGTCGGCGCTGAGAACCCCTCCGAGAGCAGCAGCCTCAGCAGGGCGAAGAGAAACCCCTCCGGATCCAGCGCACCCCCCTCCCCGTGTTCCCGGGGCTTCTCAGGCAGAGGAGCTCACACACAAATGGAGGGATAAAGCTGCCTCAGTCCCCAAGACACCTCGGAGCACCAATCTGACTTCTGCCCCGCTTCTTTCTCCAAAAAAACCTTTGGCCTCTCCCTTAGGTGAAATTGCCAAGAGTCCATTTCGGGAATTTTCGATAGAATCTCCTCCCCCCGAAGAACTGGATTGGGAAGAGCCCCAGAAAGCACCCCCCATAGCCTCGTCTCTCTCCTGGCCTGGTCCCTCCACGCCCCCCCGAATCCCGCAGATTGCCCAGTCTGAGCCTGTGCCCCCTCGGGCCCCTGCTAAAACTGGAAGAAGGCACAGAGAGACCTCGGACCTGGAAAGCAGCTCCCTGGAGGGCCAGCCGAGCACCTCGGCCGCTCCTAGGGTTGCTGCAGCTGGCAGCCCAGCCGCCCTCACAGACGCTGGAAAGGACCAGCCTTCCCCGGAAAGACACAGTCCCTCTGGGACCGGCTGCGGGAGTGACCGGCGTAGGTCCTCTCCTGTGCTGAGGGCGAGTGTCCCGGGCCACCTCGCTGTCCTGGACGAAGCGGAGCACCACGGCAGCGACGGCTCGCCAGGCCACGTCACGGCAGCGGAAGGTGAGGCGTCAAGGCTGGTGGTGGCGCGGGAGAAGCCTTCTCCGTCGGCCCCCGGGAGCCCACCATCCTCTCCTGCCCGCGGGCCCCGCTCTCCCCGGGCCTCGTCCTATGCCCTGCGCCGCACGGCCGACAGAAGGCAGCGCCAGGCGGCCTCGCCGCTGGAGAAGCTGCAGGCTTCGACTCGGCTCTCTCAAGCCTCGGCCAGCCCCCAGACCTACGAGGTGGAGTTGGAGATGCAAGCTTCGGGCCTGCCCAAGCTTCGCATTAAAAAGATAGACACCAGTTGCCTGGCGGAAGCCGAGCCCCCGAGAAGGGAGGAGAGCTCCCTCCCTGGACTCAGCATGCCCGGGGCCAGCAAGTCCTCAGGGAAACCTGAAGCCACCTACGTGTCGCCCCCCTGCCTTCGTCCCTCGCACAGCACCCCCGGCAAGAGCGGGGGACAGACCTACATCTGCCAGTCCTGTACCCCCACCCGCTGTCCCCCTAGCACCCCCTCTCCGTTTCAAACAGACGGTGTTCCCTGGACCCCGTCTCCCAAACACAGTGGGAAGACCACCCCTGACAGCATTCAGGACTGGCCGCGGAGGAAGAGGGCGGGGGGCGGCAGCTCTGCGGGGAGGGGCGACATCGGCCTGGACCTCCCTGCCGGCGTGTTCCTGCTCGAGCCGGAGCGAAGGGAGCGAGGAGGTCTTGACCTCGGCAGCAGCAGGACTCCCCTCCTGGGGGATTTTGAGCTTGAGGGGGTGTGCCAGCTGCCAGACCAGTCGCCTCCCAGGGACAGTGCACCCCAGGCTGAGGAAGCCTTCTCCTGGGGCCAGTTTGGGTGGGGTTCCAGGAAGAGGCTCCTTCCCACCAAGGAGGAAGCGGAGTGTCCAGCCAAGAGGGCGTGTGAGGAGCAGAGAGGAGACGCAGAGCTGCGCAGGAGCGAGGGGTGGTCTCCACGTGCCAGTGGGCGGCACGTCCCCTCCCCGGGGGCTGACGACGTGTTCGTGCCAGGTGAGTCCGCGGCCCTGGGGTGGCAGCTGGCGGTTCGTTTGGCGGGGGCGCCGCGGGGCCGTGCTCACCCTGGACCCTCCCGTAGGTTCCACGCCCCCGCCGGGCCCTGTGCCGTGGAGCTGCCTGTCGGCTAGTGGCCTGCAGGCTCTCACCCAGTCCCCGCTGCTGTTCCAGGGGAAGACGCCTTCCTCGCGGTGTCCTGAGGCCAGAGGTAATTTGTTGAGTGAAGGTCCTGGAGACTTAGGCGGACCAAACTTGGGTCCTTCGGGTGACTCCCCAGAGCTCGCTCAGGGTGGCCAGGCGGTGGGATGGCAGAGTCGGAAGGCATGCCCGATCCAGGACAGCGGACTTTGTCCCTCCGGTGTCCTGTGCTCTTCCCAGAGAAACCACACTAGCACTCCCCTGTGTCATGAAGCAGTTTCTGGAAGCAGTGACAGAGGGGGACCTACCGTGTGGTGTAGTCACTGGTACCTGAGGAGCATGTGTCCGGCGGCACGGTGGCAGTCCGCCCCTCTCCCCCTGGGGGGGTTACACCCCTGCGCTTCCGTACACGCGTTAGGATTAGGGACTGGCTGCTGGGATCGGCCTTCAGGCTTGAGGGGTCCCTTTCCTCGACCCCACCCGGGAAAGGGACCGGCTTGCGGGTGCTCAGTGCACTGCGTTAGAAACATCTAGAACTGAAGGGGAATCCAGGAGGCCGGAGCCTCCGGTGATTCCCTTCCCCCGAGACCAGGATATAAATCACGCAAAACAGCAGAATGCACAATCCAGCTGAGGGAATTCAGACCGCAGGACTTGGCTTTTCCAAACCGCCGCCAGCCCTGCGCTGACGTGAGGGTGGGGAGCCTGGAAAGAAGCGCAGCACGCAAACCGGCAGGCACTGCCTGCATGGGGACCTCTGTCCCGTTCAAGCCCCCTTCTCTTCTGTTCCGTCCTCACTTCCTGCATGCTCCCTCTGCCTTCTTCTAGATGAGGAGATGGAGGTCGTTCCCCCCACGGCCGAAGAATCTCCTTTCAGCCGAGCATTCTCCAGGAGACGCCCCATCAGCAGGACTTACACACGGAAGAAACTCCTGAGCTAGTTAGGCTGGCACTGGTAGGGGGACCTAAACCTCCACACACTACTGAGCTTGGCCAGAGCCACTGCCTTCCCAGGCCAGACGAAGTGCTCTGAGAGCAGTTTCCTCTGGACGTGTCAGGAATTCCAGGCTCCTGGCACAGAGGACTTCTGACCCCAGAAACTCAGTTCATCTGAGCCAGGGCCTAACTAAGCTGTCCTACGTCACCCTGGAGGGCTCCCTGGAAACCAAGGAAGCTCAAAAGATAAGTTCTCCAAAAAAACCTTTGACCTCTCCCCAGGTACTGGGGGCCTGGTCCCAGTCCTCTACTGTGTCAGCCCTCCGATTCCCACAAGAGTCCCTTAGGGGGTTTAATCCCCCTCCGGGGGTGCCTTCCTCCCAGCCCTGCCCCTTGTTAGGGAGGTGGTGAGGCGGGTGCTCTGACTCAGCTGGGGAGGCAGACAAGGAATTGTAAGAGCAGGCTCCCCTTCGGCCCCCGCCTCTGAGAGACCAAGGCCAGTCCCAGTGGGAGAAAGGGCTCCTCAGGGGCCCCTCACAAAGCTGAAGGCTGCGGCCAACAGCAGAATCAATTTCTTACCTTCCCCACGTCATAATAAAATCCTCTCGGGCTGCACAGCATTCAGTGCCTTTCTGTTTAGACCTGGAGGCCTCACGTTGACTCACTCTGGCCGAGCTCTAGTGGTTCCTGGTTCTGCGTCTCCGAGTCAGCCCTGAAACCTGGCCCGGCCCTGTCCTCACTGTGCTCGGGGAGATGCAGCTGTTTGGGGGGGGGGGTGCGCAGAGTGGCCTACTGGGAGCCTGAAAAGCTTGCAAGCCTGTCGTGTTCTCAGATGGAATTCTCTTATCTTGTAGATCAAACCAAGTCAGAACTCCTCCCTTCAGAGAGTCTCATTTATTATAAAATGGTTTTACAAAATTCTAAAAATAGGCAAAACTTCCCCGTTCCCACCATAAACATAAGACCATTTAAAACCCAACCCTGTTGCCACTGAGTGTTCTGGGTCCAGCACTGGCTGAACCCCAGAACGCCGGGCACACACGCAGGCTTGAAACCAGAACTGCCTTTTGCAAACTCTCAAGCCAAAAGACGGCAAGGTGGTACCGTAGCTCAAAAGAAATAAGCAGGAGTCTGCATATTTAAAAAAAACTGAGTCCCAATTCATTTGGGCTGTAGCCCGAATTTGTTGACTCCAACTGGGTAAAGATCGGGACCTGGATCTGCGGTGGGAAGTAAAGACCGTCCTTCCCAGAAGCGAAGGCACGCGGCTGGACCGTGCAGCAGGCTCGGAGGGTCCCCCAGGACAGGCTCTGCCCGCGAGCCTACAGGGGGTTTTTCCTGACGTCAATCATCCCCGGGCTGGCTCTGCGCAGGTCCCGCCGGGCCTTGGCCAGGGGCCCGAAGTTCCAGGGCAGACCCACCTCACCTCCGGGTTGCACCCGCCCTGCCAGGGGCTCAGCGGCCTCCCGCAGCCGCGCCTCCTCGGCCGGGCCCTGCTCCTCACCGCACAGGCTTGAGCGTTTCCACGTCAGCGGGAGCGGGGCCCGGACCAAGTCCCGCACCTCGTCCCGGGCGCGGGGGGCGCCATCCGGGAGGGCCTGCTGCCAGAGAAGCTCGGGTGCGGCCGGGGGCTCCTCTTCGTTTCCCGGGGGTGGCCTGTTCTCCAGGCACAAGGTCCTCTTCTCCACACCTGTCACTGAAAGGGCTCTGTGGTCAGACACGGAGGCTTCCCAGCCCCCCTGCACCGTGGGCCACGTGTGAGCCGCCCCGGGAAGAGCTGGTTAGCGTGGTTCCTAAGCCTCCCCCACGGCCGAAGCCTGACACTGCAAAGCGGGGAACGCGGGGGGCTGGCTCGCTGGTTTCGGGGAGAATTACCCCTGCCCGGGCCGGCAGCGCTCCAACTACTGAGCTTCTGCTTCAGTTCCTGGTTCAGCCACATGTGGCGGCCCAGCTCCTTCTCCAGAGCTTGGATCCGGCTCTCATATTGCCTCTTGCTGTCTGCTAACCCCTCACCGAGGTGATCTGGAGGGGACAGACCCAGGGCCAGGGGGTGAGGGGGCGCGGGGCGGGGCGGGGCGCGCGGCGGGGGCGGGGCGGGGCGCGCGGCGGGGCGGGGCGGGGCGCTCACCCCGGCTCTGCTGGAGCAGCAGCTGCACGTTCTGCTCGTGCTCCTTCTGCTGCAGCGTCAGCTGGCGGTCGGTCTCCAGGCGCTGCCGCTCCAGCGCCGCCTCCAGCCAGCAGACCAGCCTCTGCTGCTCCTCCAGCTGCATCTCCAGCTCGGAGAAGGCAATCTGCTGCTGGTGCTGCTCCTCTCGGAGCGCCACGGCCTGTCCCAAACCCAGACACGCTCAGCGCCCCAGCTCGTCCCCGAGCGGGGCAGCAGGGGCCCGGCAAACGTGCCACCACTGCCCCGCGGCCCATGTCACTGGGAAATCACCAGGGGGCCCTGCTGAGCCGAGACTGGGCCTCAGACTCCTCGACGGTGTGCCAGGCAGTGATTTCCCAGTGACGAGAGTACGCTCTCAAGACGAAGCTTCCGTCCTGTCCCTGCCTCGAGCGGTGGGATGTCACCGTGGGCAGGATTTCTCAGCCTTGGCGCTACGGACATTGCAGGCAGAGAATGGGGGGGGGGGGGGCCTGTCCGGTGTGTTGTAGGAGGCCTAGCGGCATCCCTGGTCTCCACCCCTGCTGCGGTGAGGACCAGAAGCGGCTCCAGACATGGCCACATGTCCCCTGGGGGCAAAACCCTCCTGTTGAGAACCACTGACCTGGGGACACCGAAGGGGCCAATCGACCAGGGGAAAGGGGTGGGGAGAGGACTGGGGCTTACTTTCTTTCTTTTTTATTTTTTTTTAAAGATTTTATTTATTTATTTGAGCCAGAGAGAATGAGAGAGAGGGAGAGAGCACATGAGAGGGGGTAGGGTCAGAGGGAGAAGCAGACTCCCTGCTGAGCAGGGAGCCCGATGTGGGACTCGATCCAGGGACTCCAGGATCATGACCTGAGCCGAAGGCAGTCGCTTAACCAACTGAGCCACCCAGGCGCCCGGGGCTTACTTTCACTAAGAAAGGTTTTTAAAAAGGAGAGTCTGGGGCAGCCCTGGAGACTGGAGTTAGCCCCGATTCTGTCCCCGCACCTGGGGGGAAACAGGGCCTTCTCTGCAGCTGCCAAAAGGACCCCCACCCCCGGCAAGTGCCAGAAGGCGGCGGCCAGGGGCCTGGGAGCCACTGACCCACCTTGTCAAAATACTTGCAGAGTAGGGCTCTGGTCTCCGAGGACGAGAGGTAGCTGAGCTTGGCCATGAGGTTCATCTCACACTGGGACAGCAAGGAGGCCGAAGCCCGCAGCACCCGCTGGCGGCACGTGATGGCCTCATTCTTGTACTCGATGGCCGCATCCAGGGCCTCGATGGCCTCGTCCAGCTGGAACAGCGTCCGTTCCTCCTGCGGGCCACGGGCACATGTGGACGGGGAGGCCCGGCTTCCCGCGCCCACTCCCGGAACGACAGCCCCGGGCAGACAGGGCCAGCCCTCGGCCACGAGGGAGACATCGTGTCCCCTCGTCCTGAGCAGGCAGTCAGCACGTCAGGAGCAGGGTCCCTGCCCGCTATGACAGGGGACAGGCAATTTCCATCACAGCCCCGACCCCAGCAGGAGGCCAGGGCTCTGAGAGGCTGCTTTCGGCAGCGCCTCTCCCGTGATCTACGGCAGGGAGCACAGAACACTCTATGCCAAAGGGAAGGCATGGCGGGATTGCCACAGAGGCCACAGAGGCCACGGAGGCCACGGAGGATCTGCGGGGGTGAGGTGACTTCAACGAGGCTCTCCCTGCTGCTTGGGACTGGCCACGGGGTGCGGGGATGTGCTGCTGACACTCACTCCCACCTGGGGGGCCCAGGCGTGGGACACGCGGGCTGACACCGTGCAGGACGCGGGGGGGGGGGGGGGGGGGGGGGCGCCCCGCCCCCCCCTGGGCAGGCCCCTCGAGGCCCCAGCCCGGGTGTCCCAGCCACGGGGGCCAGAGCCCGCGGCAGGGCCAGGCCAGCATGTCCCTGGCCGCCAGCCCCTTCTCTGGGTCTCACGGGCGGGAAAAGCACATTCGGGAAGCGGCAGGGCTCACCTCGGGCGACAGCAGGCTGCCTCGCCTCAGCTTGCCGTCGATGTCCAGGCGCTGCTTCAGCAGTGAGTCCTTCTCCTGGCGCAGGGCGTCGATCTCCCCGCGCAGCCGCTGCTGGCTCTGGGCGCTGCCCTGCCGCAGCTGCCCGCTCTTCTCCGACAGCTCCTTCTCCAGGTGCTCCAGCCGGCTGGACACTCGCACGATGTCCTCGCTGAGGGCCTGGGGGCGGCACCGCCAGGGGTCGGGGAGGGAGCAGGCCCCGCCCGCACAGGGCTGACGCGAAGGAGGCTGCGGGGGCCCCCCTCCCGCATGCGGGGGGCCTCACCTGGCTGGACCGCAGGCGCTTGCTCTCCAGCCCCGTCTTCTCCTGCAGCAGGGCCTCCTTCTTGGCCAGGATGGCCTCCCGCTTGTGCAGCTCCTCCCCCAGCTCCTCCAGGGCCCGCCGCTGCTGCAGGACCTTCTCCATCTCCTGATCCAGCCACTTCTTCTGCTCCTCGATCTTCTAGCGGAGGGAGGGGGAGGCGGGGACGGAACTCAGCTCCTGCCCCGGGGCCCAAGGGGCCGCCGCCCAGGGCTGGGGGGGGGGGGGGCGGGGAGAAGGGCGCCGGCGGGCGCTCCCGGGGGCGCAGGCGCACCTGCTGCTGCTCCAGGCTGACCACAGAGCCGTTGCTGCCGCTGCGCCGCTTCCTCTGGAACGCTGCGATCTCCTCCGTCTTGATCTTCAGGATCTTCTGCTGCTGCTCGTGCCTCCGCTCCAGCTCCTGGGGATGCAGCAGGCGAGCGGCTCGGCGGCGGGGCCGCGGGGGCGCGCCGGCTCTCTCCAGGGGCTGCCCGGGCCGCCCGAAGCCCCCGTGGAGACGGGCTCGCCCCCCGAGCCTCGCGGTGCCCACGGCCCTGCTCCCTTCCAGGCCAAACACACCCGGGGAGGCCAAGCGACCGGCCTAGGCGGTCACACAGCCCCGGGGGGGGGGGGGGGGGGCGGGGACCGAGATGCAGCCTGCTGCCCCTCCCCCCACGGCCATTCCCCTCCCCGGCGCCCGCGCCTCCCCCCACAAGCCCGACCTGGACCCGGTGCTGCCGCTTGTTCATCTCCGTCTCCAGGCGCCGCTTCTGCTCCGTCTCCTCGCGAAGCCGCCTCTGCAGCTGCCCCTGCTGCTGTCGCATGAGCTGCACGTGCCGCTCGAGCTCCCGCAGCCGCTTCTCGCTCTGGGCCGACAGCGACGCCAGCCGCTCCGTCGCCTGCTTCTTCTCCTTTAGCACCTGGACCGACACAGCCTCCGCTGGGACGCCGCCAGCATGCCCGACAGCCAACCAGCGGGGGCAGGACCAAAGGACGGGGAGTGGACAGAGGGGCGGACAGAGGCGGACACAGAAGTCCAGGGGGTCATGGACCAGTGACCTCAGAAGACTCGTGATGGAGGCCAGTCTGACAGTTACTACGTACCAGGCACCCAGCAAGTGCTCAGTATCAAGTGATCGCGACCTTTCTACAGAAAAACAGGGTTATCGCTATCCCCACTTTACAGATGAGGAAACTGAGGCACCGACAGGTCGGGAAACTTGACCAAGGACACACAGCTAGTAAACGGCAGGGCTGGGATTCATGCCCAGTCGGGTTGCAGAACCCACAGTCTCCATCATTCTACTGAAATGTCTCTCGGACGCCTGAACGGAGAGAAGGAAGGAATGAGGGATGGACAGCTGTAAAGATGGATGGATGGAAGGGTGGGTGGACAGACGGATGGATGGGATCATAGAAGGGTAAAAAAACAGGATGAACAGATAATGAATGCATGGATCAATAAAAGGCAATAGAAAGACAAATGGATGGATGGATGAACAGTGGGGTCACATCAACTGTGACCAAATGTGTTGGGGAAGGTCATCGAAAGATGTGATCACTGGTTGACCCAGGAGCAGGACCCGGATGATCAGAGGCGCCTGCCCCCCTCCCCCGTCCTCGGAATGTGGGTTCCGCTTGCCTTTCCCACTCCCAGAAGGGGCTGCAAGGACACGACCTTGAGACAGTGATGTGGAGCTGAGAACAGTGCATGGTTCCTAAGACTGAACCCAGTTAAGGCCTCTTGGTAAACTTTTAAGATGTAGCAGGTGGGCACAGGGCTCCGCCCAAGACAAGCTTTGTCAATAAATTCCCTTTGCTTATTAAACCTGCCACCTTCCGACCTGGAGTGGCTGCCTCTTTGGTCTCTCCCCACCCTCCATGTGCGGGGACCGATTTAAGATCACATCCGGGAAGCTCCCAAGGAGATTACCACTGAAGAAATGGGCCTCGGGGCAAAAGGCATCAGGGGAAGTCCTGAGCAGGCCACCGACCTCTGTGTGCAGAGGGGCGGTCCCTAGCTCAGATGCTTATGGATGGCCGCGTGAGTATGGGGGCGCCCTGAAAATGCTGGCTCATTTAGGGGACTGTGGGCTGCGGCAAAGAAGCGGAAGACAAGGGTGCGCGCTGGGCTGGCTTCGACTGTGGGCAGTTCATGTGGCCACCGAGGCCCAGCTAGAGGCCGTGGCTTGAGTTAAAGAGCTGAGATTAGAGACGGACGTGGGAATGTCCCCCAGTCTGCTGCCTTCCGGGCTGGCGGACAAGGTGGGAAGGCAGAGTAAGAAGCAAGCTATGAGGATGAGGGCACAAGACACCTCCGATCAACGAAGCCTGGTTCAGACGCTAAGAGATGGAATCTCTAAGAAGGCGATCAGAACAAAGAGGAGGGTGTTGTGGTAATTGATGAGGAAGCAGATAAAGTGGCCCATGACTCTGACCCCTGACACAAAGGAAAAAATTTATTTTTTTTTTAAAGATTTTATTTATCTATTTGACAGAGAAAGCGTACAAGCAGGGGGAGTGGCAGGCAGAGGGAGAGGGAGAAGCAGGCTCCTTACGGGGCTCGATCCCAGGACCCCAGGATCGTGACCAGAGCTGAAGGCAGAGCTTCACTGACTGAGCCACCCAGGCGCCCCCACAAAGGAAAAATATAAAGAGCAGCTACCCCAAAACTTCAAGAGGAACACTTGCATGCTTTCTCTGTCCCTTAAGTTTGTAAATCTCATCATGTCTTCCAAATACAAACACCCGGGGAGATAACCAAAGCGCTGCCCACAGAGACTAAAGAGAAAAGTGGGGGGAGACCTTTTGCAAATTGCTGTCGCAGTTTCCTTGCCCCAAGTCCAGGCCACAAACTCCAGAAGATGAAGAGTATCAGTAGAAGCTTCAGCCATGTGAGTGGGCAGTGATTCGTGGCAAGAGCGCTACAACGAAAGCTGAATGGATACAGAAAGTTGCAGGAGGGATGGGGGAAGACGGGGGAGTAGGAGGACGCTAGGTTCACCTCATCCCAGGGTACAAGTAGATAACAGTCACATCGGTGCAAACAACCCAGAAAACGGTCCAAGAATGGCAGAACAAACTCTACAACGAAACGTAGAGAAGAGGCACATTGAAGAGGGCGGGGAGGGCAGAGCCGTGGGGAGCTAACTGGACCACAGGTCTGTCCGCAGGAGGACGGATGCCAAGGAAGTGGAGACGGGAGAGAAACAGACCCTCACACCAGGGAGCCCGCATGGGAGACGATCACCATAGCATTTGGCTTTAAAAACCAGAGGGGCCAAATTTCTTACAACCAGCAACTAGCCAACTATAAAACTCAGCAGGCTCAGCTCCGGGAGAGCCCTGAGGGCGACAGGAAGCCGAGTCCCCACCCTTAAGGAGACGGCCCGACACATGAGCCAAGGAGATACAGCACAGAAGCCGGAGTTTGAAAAATGCCTGGCGCATACGGGAGGGAGTGTAAGTCACTAACCTCAGGCGTTCTGGAGGGACAGATGTCACTGGGAGACTCCTCCAGGAACAAAGGAGCTGGAAGGCACCCTCTCCCTCTTCTGTCCCCCAGCATCAATCCTCGGCCACTTGCAGGAACCAGGCCGCACCAACATTCACTACTTAACTTCTGTACACTGAGCCCCGTCCCATCCCACCGTGCTCAAGCGGATCTGCCCCCTGCAGTCAGGCCTGCCTGAGTCCCAGCGAGACAGGATTCCTCCCCCGGAAGAAGGGCGCAAACCTTGCAAACACTCTGTGCCCCATGCGTTACAGATCTGCCTCTTCCCACCCTGTGGTCAGTCCAGACATGGCGGCAGGTTCCCTCTCACAAGAGGACCAGCCCACAAGCCTTGCTAAAACTGGATGCCCGGCCCCTGTGCGTTTTGCATCTCGGCCCCCTCCAATCCACTCTTGGCAGGAGCCCATCCAAACGCGGGCCACAGGCATGGCGGTGTGCAAACAGCCCTGAGAGGAGCCAGCACCGCTCCAAAGTGACTCTTGCCCCGGGGAGAGGGACATATAACCACACACACCAGTCAGACTGCGGCCCCAGCAGTGGGCTGCGGGCAGACATCTGGTTTGACTACAGGCTGCACGCACCAACGAAAGCTTCTCGGAGGAAAACAAAGGGAAAGGGCCTGCACTTCGGTGCTGCCACAGCTCTGGCAAATGCCTCGTCTGACTCAGCTCAAACCCAGGGCGGTCCCAGAATGGCCCCTACAGCCACCAGCACTGAACCCTGCCCACGACGGGCAAAGAGGGCCACTACAGACGACTGGCCTGGTGGAAGAAGTGGCTCAGCCACAACATTAGGGTGCCTGCAACACACACACGAGAGATTTTGGAAACGCCAGGTTCTGGGGAAGAGGGGACCCTGCGAGGCAGGGCACTATAGGACCTCTTCCTCGGAAGACCACTACTTTCAAGAGTGGGAGCTGTAGCTGACTTTCTGAAGACACAGGAACAGACACGGAGTTAGACAAAATGAAGAGACAGAGGAATATGTCCCAAATGTAAGAACAGGACAAAATCACAGCAAAAGACCAAAGTGAAACAGAGATAAGTAATCTGCCTGATAGAGAATTTAAAGTAATGGTCATAAAGATACTCACTGGACTTGAGAAAAGACTGAAAGACATCAGTGAGGCCCTTAACAAAGAGATTAAAAAAGAACCAGTCAGAGAAGAACAGATTAAATGAAATTGAAAAGACACTAGAGGGAATAAATAAACTAGAAGAAGAAGAATGGATGAGGACAGAGTAATGGAAAGTAATCAAGGTGAGTGGGTGAGAGAAAAAAAAATGCAAAATGAGAATAGGCTCAGGGAACTCAGCAACTCCATCCAGTGTAATAACATTTGCCTTATAAGGATCCTAGAAGAAGATGGAGAAAAGAGGGCAAAAATTTTATTTCAAGAAATAACAGCTGAAAACGTCCTTGTTTTGGGTGAGGAAACAGATATCCAGATCCAGGAGGCACAGAGACCCCCCCAACAAAATCAACCCAAGGAGGCCCACACCAAGACACCTAGTAATTAAAATGGCAAAAAGTAGTGATAAAGAGAGAATTTTAAAAGCAGTTAAGAGGAGCACCTAGGTGGCTCAGTCATTTAAGCATCCGCCTTCGGCTCAGGTTGTGGTCCCTGAGTCCTAGGATCAAGCCCCGCATCTGGCTCCCTGCTCAGCAGAGCCTGCTTCTCCCTCTGCCTCTCCCCCCACTCGTGTTCTCTCTCGCTCTCACTTGCTCACGCTCTCTCTCAAATAAATAAAATCTTAAAAAAATAAAATAAAAATAAAAGCAGTTAAAATAGTTACATACAAGGGAAACCCCATAAGGCTATCAACAGATTTTTCAGCAGAAACTTAGCAGATCAGAAGAAAGTGGCCTCCTAAAATAGGAGACATAAAGAATTTCCCAAACAAAAGCTAAAGGAGTTCATGACCACTAAACCAGCCTTGCAAGAAATGCTGAAGGTGGCTCTGAGTGGAAACAAAAGACCATAAGTAAGAGTAAGAAAAGTAACAAACACAAAAGCAGTAAAAATAACTTCATCTGTAAAAATCAGTGAAGGGACTCTCAAAAGGATGTAAAGTATGAAACCATATACCTAAAACGTGGAGGGAAGAGGAGTAAAGAATGGGTTCAAACTCAACCCACCATCAACTGAAGATAGACCGCTACAGGCAGAAAATATTATACACAAATGTATTGGTAACCGCAAATCAAAAACCAGTAATAGATATGCTAAAAATAAAGAGGAAGGAATCCAAATATGTCATTAAAGAAAGCCAGCAAACCATGAGAGAAGAAGCAAGAGAATAAAGGAACCAAGAGGAACTACAAAAAACAACCATCAAACAAGTAACAAAATGGCAGTAAGTACATACCTATCAATAATTACTTTGAACGTAAATGGACTAACTGCTCCAATCAAAAGATATAGGTGACAGGATAAAAAAATAAGACCCATCTATATGCTGCCTACAAGAGACTCATTTCAGACCAAAAGACAACTACAGATCCAAAGTGAGGGGATGGAGACCATTTATCACGCAAATGGATGTGAAAAGACAGCCAGGGTAGCAATACTGATAATGGGACAAAATAGACTTTAAAACAAAGACTGTAACAAGAACAAGGAAGGACACTATATAATCATCAAGGGGACAATCCAACAAGTAGATATAACAATTGTAAATATTTTTTTTTTTTAAAGATTTTATTTATTTGACAGAGAGAGACACAGCGAGAGAGGGAACACAAGCAGGGGGAGTGGGGGAGGGAGGAGCAGGCGTCCCGCGGAGCAGAGAGCCTGATGTGGGGCTCGATCCCAGGACGCTGGGATCATGACCTGAGCTGAAGGCAGACGCTTAACGACTGAGCCACCCAGGTGCCAACAATTGTAAATATTGATGCACCCAACATGGGAGCACCCAAATCCATAAAGCAGATAATAACCAACATAAAGAAAGTCATCGATAGTAATACAATAAATAGTAGGGGACTTTACCCCCCCCCATTTACATCAATGGACAGATCAAACAGAAGATAAACAAGGAAACAGTGGCTCTGAATGGCACACTGGACCAGAATGGGTTCAACAGATGCATTCAGAACATTCCATCCTAAAACAGCAGGATACACATTCAAGTGCACATGGAACATTCTCCAGGACAGACCACATATTAGGACACAAATCTCAACAAATTCAAAAAGATAAAAGTCAAACACCGTGTACCCTTTCTGACCACAACGCTATGAAACTAGAAATCAACTGCAAGAAAAAATCTGGAAAGAGCACAAATACATGAAGGTTAAATATGCTACTAGACAATGAATGGGTCAACCAAGAAATCAAAGAGGAAATCAAAACATACACAGAGACAAATGAAAATGAAAACACAATGGTCCAAAATCTCTGGGATGCAGCAAAAGCAGTTCTAAGAGGGAAATTTGTAGCAATACAAGCCTACCTCAAGAAGCAAGGAAAATCTCAAACAACCTAACCTTACACCTAAAGGAGCTAGAAAAAGAACAAACAAAACCCAAATCCAGCAGAAGGGAGGAAATAATAAAGATAAGAGCACAGGGCGCCTGGGTGGCTCAGATGGTTAAGCGTCTGCCTTCGGCTCAGGTCATGATCCCGGGGTCCTGGGATCGAGTCCCGCATCAGGCTCCCCGCTCTGCGGGAAGTCTGCTTCTCCCTCTGCCTCTCTCTCTCTCTCTCTCATGAATAAGTAAATAAAATCTTAAAAAAAAAAAAAAAAGATTAGAGCAGAAATAAGTGATATAGAAACTAAATAAACAGTAGAACAGATCAATGAAACCAGGAGCTGGTTCCTTGAAAATATCAACAAAATTGATAAACCTTTAGCCAAACCTATTAAAAAAAAAGGGGGGGGGGACTCAACATCAGAAATGAAAGTGAAATAACCAACAGCACAGAAATACAAAGGATTGTAAGAGAATATTATGAAAAATAATATGCCAACAAATTGAACAACCTAGAAGAAATGGATAAATTCCTAGAAACATAACCTCCCAAAACTGAACCGGGAATAGAAAATTTGAACAGACCGATTATCAGCAATGAAATTGCATTGGTAACAAAAAAAACCCCCAACCAACAAAAGTCCAGGACCAGATGTTTATTTATTTATTTTTAAAGATTTTATTTTTTTAACATTTTTTTTAAAGATTTATTTTTAATTTGAGAGAGCGAGAATGAGAGAGAGAGAGAGAGCACACAAGAGTGGGGAGGTTTACAGGGAGAAGCAGATTTCCTGCCGAGCAGGGAGCCCGATGAGAGACTCGATCCTGGGACTCCAGGATCGTGACCTGAGCTGAAGGCAGTCGTTTAACCAACTGAGCCACCCAGGCGCCCCTAAAGATTTTCTTTTAGAGAGAGAGAGCACGAGCAGGGTGAGGGGCAGAGGGAGAGGGAGTCAAGCAGAAGCCCCACCGAGTGGGGAGCCCAACACAGGGCCTGATCCCAGGACCCTGAGATCATGACCTGAGCCAAAAATCAAAAGTCGGACGCTTAACTGACTGAGCCACCCAGGCACCCCTCTACCAAACACTTAAAGAAGAGTTAATACCCATTGTTCTCAAACTATTCCAAAAAATAGAAGGAAAATCCATTCTATGAAGCCGGCACTACCATGATACTAAAACCAGATAAAGACACTACCAAAAGAGAGAACTACAGGCCAATATCTCTGATGAACACAGACGCAAAAATCCTCAACAAAATACTAGCAAACCAAATCCAACAATAACATTAAAAAAATCATTCACCACGATCAAGTGGGATCTATTCCCAGGATGCAGGGGTGGCTCCATATTTGCATATCAGTCAGTGTGCTACATCACATCAATAAGAGAAAGGATAAAAACCATACGATCATTTCAATAGATGCAGAAAAAGCATGTGACTAACAACATCCATTCATGATAAAAACCCTCAACAAAGTAGGTTCAGAGGGAACAAACCTCAACATAATCAAGGCCATATATGATAAACCCACAGCTAACGTCATACTCAACGGTGAAAACCTGAGAGCTTTTCCCCCTACAGTCAGGAGCGAGACAAGGATGTCCACTGTCACCACTTTTATTCAACATAGTACTGGAAGTCCTAACCGCAGCAATCTGACAACATAAAGAAATAAAAGACATCCAAATTGGCAAGAAAGAAGTAAAACTGTCACTGTATGCACATGACATACTCATACTATATATAGAAAACCCTAAAGACTCCACCAAAAAAACCTCGCTAGAACTGATAAATGAATTCAGTAAAGTTGTAGGATCCAAAATCGGCGTACAGAAATCTGTTGCAGTTCTTCACCCTCATAATGAAGCAGCAGAAAGAGAAATTAGGAAAACAATTCCATTTACAATTGCACCAAAAATAATAAAACATCTAGGAATAAACCTAACAAAAGAGGTAAAAGGCTTGTACTCTGAAAACTATAAAACACTGATGAAAGACATTGAAGATGACACAAATGGAAAGACAGTCCATGCTCATGGGTTGGATGAACAAATATTGTTAAAATGTCCATACCACCCAAAGCAATCTATAGATTTAATGCAATCCCTATCAAAATACCAACCGAATTTTTCACAGAGCTAGAACAAACAATCCTAAAATGTGTATGGAACCCCAAAAGACCCCAAATAGCCAAAACAATCTTGGAAATGAAAAAGCTGGCAGTATCACAATCCCAGATTCTATGTTACGTTACGAAGCCGGAGTAATCAAAACAGCACGGTGCTGGCAGAAACATAGACACACAGGGCGCCTGGGTGGCTCCGTGGGTTGAGTGTCTGACTCTTGGTTTTGGCTCAGGTCATGATCTCAGGGTCCTGGGATCAAGCCCCGTGACAGGCTCTGCACTCAGTGAGGAGTCTGCTTGAGGATTTCTCTCCCTCTCCCTCTCCCTCTGCCCCTTCCACTTGGGCATGCACTCTCTCTCTCTCTCTCAAATAAATAAATCTTAAAAAAAAAAAAAAGACACATAGATCAACAAAACAGAATAGAAAGCCCAGAAATAAACTACACTTATAGGGTTAATTTTTGACAAAGGAGGGAAGAATATCCAATGGGAAAAAGATAGTCTCTTCAACAACTGGTGTTGGGAAAACTGGACAGCTACATGTAAAAGAATGAAACTGGACCACTCACTTATACCATACACAAAAATAAATGGGTTAAGGACCTAAATGTGAGGCCTGAAACCATAAAAATCCTAGAAGGGAGCACAGGCAGTTACTTCTCTGACATCGGCTGGAGGAACTTTTTTCTAGATAGGTCTCCTGAGGCAAGGGAACTAGAAAGAGAAATAAACTGTTGGGACTACATCAAAAATAAAAAAAGCTTCTGCCCAGCAAAGGAAACAATCAACAACACTAAAAGGTAACCTACAGAATGGGAGAAGATATTTGCAAATGACATATCCAATAAGGGGTGAGTATCCAAAATATATGAAGAACTTACACAACTCAACCCCCAAAAGATAATCCAATTAAAAATGGGCAGAAGACATGAACAGACATTCCTTCAAAGAAGACTTCCAGATGGCCAACACACACGAAAAGATGCTCAACGTCACTCATCATCAGGGAAATGCAAATCAAAACCACAATGAGAGATCACCTCATGCTTGTTAGATTGGCTAGAATTAAAAAGACAAGAAATAACAAGTGTTGGTGAGGATGGGGGGTTGGGGAAGGAAACCTCATGAACTGTTGCTGGGAATGCAAATCAGTGCAGCCACTATGGAACACAATATGGAGGGTCCACAAAAAATTAAAAATAGAAATACCATATGATGATCCAGTAATCGGTATTTACCCAAAGAAAATGGAAACACTAATTCGAAAGGATGCAAGCACCCCTATGTTTATTGCAGTATTATTATTTTTCTCAAAGACTTTATTTATTTGAGAGACAGTGAGCAAGAAAGAGCACAAGCAGAGGGGAGAGGGCGAGGGAGAGGGAGAAGCAAACTCCCCGCTGAACAGAGAGCCTGACGCAGGGCTCGATTCCAGAACCCATGACCATGACCTGAGCTGAGGCAGATGCTTAATTGAGCCACCCAAGATGTGGCTGCCATCTTGGTTCCCTTCACTGGCCTGGAGGTTACAGCACACAGAGAAGCCCTTACTGAATTCATCCAGCAAGCCTTAGATGATGGCCAACAAAGTCTGTTGTTACTGAACACTGAAATGTCTCTGATGAGAATAGCTATTCTCCAAACTAGGATGGCCTGAGACATTATTACTCCACAAGGAGGCACCTGGGTGCCATTATCCAAACAGAATGTGGTGTGTTCACAGCTGATGAGTCTGCTAATGTATGATCTTTATTAAATCACATAAGGACATAAGTGAACGCCCTGAGTGATCCAACCCCCAGCCTCGGGAACTTATTAAATCAGTGGTTCGAATCATGGGGCTCTTAGAAAAAGCTGTCACTGATTTTGGAATCAGTGTCTTATTCTGCATTCTCTCTTACACGTGCCTATGTTGTTGCTGGGGCATCTGCCTCCAGTGTAGCCAGAGAGCCACCAAAGGAGCCACTTCCAAGTGAATCAGACCCCCTGCTGATGGCTCAGAGCCCACTGCAGAAAGAGGGGCACCCAAGACAAGTTCCCTTGCTCAGTAAACCCGCCACCTTCCCACTTGGAGTGGCTGTCTCTTTCTTCCATTTCTCCCTCCGAGTGTGGGGACCCATTTCAGGTTATACCTGGGAAGCTCCAGAGGGGGTTACGAACCAACAAAATGATAAACAGGTGTATGGATGAGACAGACATATGGATGGATGGGTAGACAGAGGGAAGATGGAATGGAGAGGTAAGTGCCTGGGGAACTGGGAGGCGAGGGTCGCATGAGGAATGGGTACCTTGCTTTCGATGCCCACCCTTCCCCTCTTACCGGTCTCCAGGCAGGACAGGCCTCCCTGCCTCTGCCGTGTTTAAAGCTGAGCTGACCCCCCAGGCTGCCAACTTCTGTGTAACACCAGCCTCACCCCGGGAGGCCAAACCAGCTAGAAGCTGGGGGCACAAGGCCCTGAACATCCACAGGTTCCAGTGAACGTGGGCCCTGGGACCCACGTGTCTCGATCCCAGGACTCCAGCCACCACCCCGGGATCCCAACACTGACCTGCACTTGGCTCTGGGCGGCAGCGACCCTCTTGCGGAACTCCTGGAGCTGGGACCGCTCTCCGGCGTCCTGAGGCTCCTTGCCCTCGAGCTCCCGCAGCTGTCTCTGGCTTTCACTCAGCTCAGCCCGCACCTGTTCTGCATCCCGCTCCAGCTCCTGAATATGCTGGCTGTGCTGGCGGTTCAGGGCCTGGGCCGCCTTCCCTGGAAGAAGGTGGGGGGGCTCATCACAGGCCGCCCCTCTCCCCCAGGAGGACCATCCCTTCACACCCCTGGGAGGGGTTCCAGTCACCCGCCAGCCAGGGGCACCTGCATGGGCTTTGCCAAGGTACCACAGGTACCATGAGTTAATCTACTTTCTTTTAAATCACTCGCTTTATAAATGGGCCTTATCAGTAACAGCAATCCAGGGATATTAATGGGTTAAATTGGCTTTAGTTTTACCTAATACATACTAACAAATATAGAGCTTGGGCCTGCATATTATTAAGCCTCTAGAACTAACTTCCATTTGCAGGAAATCTGAGGACAGAGGAACAAGTTAAATAACAACATGAAGAAGCAAATAGGCAAACCGAGAACATGGGGTTGAGGGGGTGGGGGTTGAGACATTCTACAGGACTTTGAGAAGGAGCTAGAAGGGAGACTTCAGAGGCCTAACAAGCACACACAGCATGTGGGACACGTGTGGAGCTGGGTTCCAGCAAACCAGCGGGCCACAGACCCTGCCGAGGAACTTCGGGGACGGCCGTGCCCTGGGCATCCAGGTGACAGGAAGTTTTGTTCGACGTGCTCACAGCATTTTGGTTAAAATGTCCAGAAAGAGGCATACCGAAATGTGTGGGGGCCAAATGACAAGATTTGTGGGGATTTGCTTCAAAACAGCAAAGAGAAAAGGGAGAGATCAATGTGGGGAAAACCTCGTAACACTAAATCTGGGTAATGGGGTGAGGGCCCCACTGACCCAGTCTCTCCTCGTGTGTTTGAAATTCTTCATCAGGCATTTTGTAACAAACATGTAACTATTAAAATAAAAAGTCTCAGCTGGTCACTACCTCAAACCGTTCCCAGGCCCTTTACACACATCACCAGGGGTAGACAGAGCATGATTTGGGGACACTGTTTGCTCCCTAAGACCAAGAGGTCTGAATGCACCACACCGCCTCACACAGCAGACAACTAGTAAATACAACTACTCCTCATAGGTAATGCTTCCTGAGAACCAGCCTAATTACTTCAGCTGAATTAACTCACTTCAACAACCCATAAAACAGGGACAATTACTATCCCCACTTTAGAGATGAGAAAACTGAGTCACAGAGGCGCTATCCTACTTGCTCAAGGTCCTACAGATGCAAGAGGCTAGCTGGTTACCAAACTTAAACCATCTGGCCCCTGCTCCTAACCACCCTCAGGTGGGAGACCCACCCGAAAGCCCACCACCTCACCTGTGCGGACCAGCTCGCCAATGAGCTCCTCCTTCATGCGGATGTTGATGGCCAGTTCTCGGATCTTCTGTTGGGCTTGCGCCAGCCGCCACTCAGAGGCCATGGCAGCGGGGGTCTGACGGGGTCGAGCCAGGGCCTTGCTCCCACCAATGACTGTAACAAGCCCACTGTCAAGGCCGCTGCCCCAACAGGAGGTGACGGGGGAGGGAAGAAGCACGCCCTGGGCAGGGGCAGCCAGGGATGAGGTGTGGACTGTCCAGGATGGCTAGTGCAGGACCACGGAGGGGAGGATCAGAGCCCTCTCCACCCCGGACCCAGCTCACCTCTGGGCCCCGGGATGGCTGCACCCAGTTCCTCAAGGTGAAGCTCTGGGCCCTTCTTGTCGAGTGGACTCCCTGGGCAGGCCCCCACCCTCTGGCTCCACTTGCTGATCCCGTTTCTGGAAGACAGAAGCAGGAGTCTGTACCCTTCCCAGCCAGAGGAAGGAAGAGAAGCCATTGGGCCTTCTATCCCCTCAGGGCCAATGGAACCCCAGGGTGTTAGTCTGGAAGAACTGAGGCCAGGGGGGCTGAGCTTAGGGGGCGCTGGGCTGTTGGGGGCACCGAGGGCCACCTTGAAGGCTGAGAACCAGGAAGCCTCGGCCCACCCTGCAGCACATTCACCCCAGTGAGAACTCTGGGTCCCAAGCCCCCCGCCCCCATCTGTTCTTCCCAACTGCACGGGGGAATGGAGGTGAGGGTACCCTGAGACCACAGCGGGGTCCTCCCCCTGCCCAGCCCGGGCCCTGAGGTGGTTTCTGTCGGGTGGCAGCTGGTCCCACTCACCTGCGCAGGTGCAGGGTCCGCTGGGGGGGCTCCTCCTCCTCCTCGTCCGAGGCAGCTGAAGAGCCGCTGCCGGGCCTGTCTGCCTCCGCCGTGGCTCTAGCCTCTCTGCCATCTGTCACCTCCTAGGGGAGTGCCAAGGGCTTCAGGACAGGAAGGCTCCAGGGCGCCCTCCACCAGGCATTTCCCATCACCAGTCTTGGTGCCCCCCATGCCCCGCCCTGCCCATCCCAAGTTGGAGCAGGAGCTCCCTCCCTCCCCCACCCAGCACCTGGGACTCCTCAGGTGACAGTCTGCCCTATCTTTGTATACAGGCCATCTGCACCCAAGTCTTTATCTCACCAACAACACTCTGCCCGAGTGGTGGGTGTGTAACAGACTCCTGCCAAACTCACGCCCTCCCTCTCCTCTGTGCTTTTACAGCGGAGATGACCCAGAGCTTTCAGGAAGATGCAGGAGCAGCCTTTGTCCAAAAGGTCCCAAGTAGGAGGCCAAGCTCAGGGCGATTAGGGCTCATGGGAAAGTAAACTTGCAAAGACAGAAGGGGTAACCTCAGAGGTGATAAGCTCCCCATCTCTGGAGGTATGCAAGCTTCCCATCCAGTGCCGGAAGCCAGAATCCCCTCTGTAACCTCCACAATCTGCAGCCAGCCCAGGGATGCCCAATGGCAGCAGATCCTTCTGAGTGGCCCTACAGAGTCACCCAAATTTTGGCCCTTCCTCTAGGGGCACTGGAAAGGGGCGTCTCCCAGCTGGTCCCAGGAAAGCCTGGGGTGAGGGGCACATTCCCCCGCACCGCCCTTGCTCTGCCCAAGGCTGTCCAGTTCAACAGACACCCAGCCTCACCACCTCCTCACCTCTCCCCAGTTCTCGGGGCCAACTTCATCTCCAGGAAGGCAGGCAGGGGGCACCATGCCCAGCGCGTGGCTGTGGGCACCCCCCAGGGGGGCTGTGTGAGGCCGGGGCACAAAGGACCCGGGAGGCAGGCCCTGCAGGAGCCCTGGGGCCCCCCAGCCGGGCCGCACCAGTTCTAGCCGCAGCCGCAGCTCTGCCATCTCCCGCTGCTGCTCCCGCAGCCGGTCGCTCTGGAAGACAAGTGCCTGGTGCTGATGCGGGGCGCGGGTGGGGAGGGCGCAGGGATGCCGACAGAAAACTGAAGAACAGGTCTGAGGCCACCCCACCCTCTCTGGGCTAAAACTGAGAAGGGCCAAACACCTCTGACCACCCCTTGGGCCCTCGCACCGCCCCCCCACCCCCCGCACTAGTTCAGGGTCAAACTCACCCCACCCAGTTAAGTCCTATCCCTCCCTCCGTCAGTCCGCCACTTCCATGCCCATCACAGCCGCCAGAGGGCGCCAGGATCAATGCTGACCCAGTTACCTTGGGACAAAAGGGCCTGACTCCAGGGACCAGACCCGCTGCCCCTCCAGTCCCACCTCTCATCCCGCTCATCGCCATCCCGCACACCCACCCGCACCATCTGTTCCTCACCTCCACACTTGCTCACTTGTTCCTCCCCCATCTCTTTCCACCCTGTCAGAAGCCCGCCCTGGCTAACTCCCTCTTCTCTGAATTTCACCTCAAGGAAGCCTGCCCCCCACCTGCAGTTTGTACTGCTCCATGGCGTCCTCCAGCGCAGCCAGGAAGTCTCGGTTCTCCTCCTCCAGCCGGGCCACCTGGCTCTGCAGGGCAAGCAGCTGCACTGCCCCTTCCTCGTCCTAAGGGGCAAGGAGAGAGACTTCAGGACAAGCCTGCCTGTCTCTGGGACACCCCAGCCCTCCCTCTGCCCTGCCAGGGGTTCCCCTAGCCCAGCTGGCCACTGCTGCAAGCCCTGGCAGCAGTCGGGGCTCCAGAGCCCACCCTGCCAGTGGTCCCCTCTGCAAGCTATTTGCGCCATCTCTTGTCATTATTAATCATACTTTTATTAATAATAACATCACCACTATTATTAGGAACCACCTACTGAGGCTCCGCAGCATGCTGGGCTGGGCACTTGGTACCCCTTCGGCCCTTAGAACATGCCCAGAGGTAGATCCCAATGTTAGCCCCATTTCACAGATAGAGACCCTGAGGCTCGGGGAGGGTAAGGAACGTGATCGAGGTCATCAGCAGTACTGCCTCTGAATCGGCAATGTGCTCTGCTGATGGACAAGGCGCAGGGGCACGGCTGGCTGTATGAAGACCTCTTCCTTCCCCGCTCCCTCCCTCCCTCCGTCCCCGGGGCCACACCTGGCCCTTGGCCACCGTTGGCCCGCCGGGCCCCTGCGTGGCCTGCTCCTCGGCTGAAGCGCTCTCGATGCCGCTGTCGGGCCCGGAGGCGGAGCTCAGGGCGCTGCGCTCGCCCTCGACGGCGCACAGCCAGTCGCGCACCTTGCGGGCGGCGGCGCCGGGCAGCCCGGGCTCGGCCTGCAGCTCGCGCAGGAGGCTGTAGGCGGCGTCGGTGCGCGCCCGGTAGCGCGCGCACTCGGCGCCCAGGCGGGCGGCGGCGGCGGCGGCGGCGGGGGCGTTGGCGGGGCCGGGGCCGCGCCGGCCGCGGTGGATGATGCGCGTCTCCGAGCGGTGGCGCGGGGGCCCCCGCGCGCCGGCCGCGGCCTCCTCGGGCGCGCGCTCCGTTTCGGGCCGCCAGTTGACCGTGGCGCGGTTGCGGATGTTCTGGGCGCGGCTGGCGTAGTTGAGGGTGTTGAGGGTCTCGTCGAAGTCGGAGGAGGAGGGGCTGACGCAGGCGATCATCACCGTCTTGGCGTTCCCGCCCAGCGAGTCTTTGAGGATCCTGAGGACGCCAGGTGGGGGCGTCAGGGGCCCCAGCGCGCCCGGACCCCGAATCGTACCCCGCGGGCCGGCACCTCGGACTGGTGGACGGTGCGCCCCGAAGCCAGATGGGACCCATCCCTTACTCGCCTCCTCCCGCTCAGCAGCCCGAGAGGGGCCCCTGCTCCCGTGGGCCGCCGGCCGCAGGGCCCTCACCGGGTGATCTTGGAGTCCCGGTAGGGGATGTGGCTGCCGCGGCGCTGGGGGTCGCCCAGGGCGCTGATGACGTTGCCCAGCGCCAGGAGGCTGCTGTTGATCTGGATGCTCTCCTTGAGCCGCTCGCCCGTGCTGCCCGTCTTGAGCACCCTCTCCGAGCCCGCCAGGTCCACAAAGTGGAACTTGGACACCAGCAGCTGGCCCGCGGGGGGTCGGGGCAGACGGCTGGGGGCGCGCCCCCGCTGCTCCAGGGTCACGGTGAAGACGGTGTGTGAGCGGCTGGACAGGCGGTTGAGGTGTGTGGCCCCCGTGTGCCGCGCCGCGTTGCCCATCTCCAGGAGGCTCAGCACCTCGTCCAGGCCTTCCACGTCCACCTCCTTCACACCACACAGCACTGCGGGCACGGAAGGCGGTGAGCCCGGGCCAGGGGCTGCCCGGGACTGCGCGGCCAGGAGGGCAGGCAGAGCAGGGCTGGCCCTCTACGGCTCTTCCTGACCCAGGTGCCCCTTCCCCATGCCCGGGACACCCGGGGGGTAGGGGGTGGCGTGTCCTGTTCATCCTGGCTCGGGCCTCGGGGCTCCAGCTTGTCCCAAGCCCACCTCAATGCCTTGCACTCTGGGTACAGAAGTATATACTGAACTCACGGGAGACAGGAGACAGGAAGGCACAACCTTCCAGAGCTTGGGTTCCCCAGTTAGGAGGTACCCCTCCCAGACGGGTGAACCACCCCTCAGCAGGTGAAGCCCCACTCCCAGCCAGTGGAGGCCCTGGGAGTTCCTCACCAACATTTCCCCGATCATCCTCCCGAAGCTGGATGTCACGGCTGGCAGTGCCCACCTCCAGCAGGTCCCGGAACTCCTCCTTATACACTTCCAGGTAGGACACATGCACCAGGCAGTCCAGCAGGTCATTCTCATCGATAAGCTTGAAGGCTTCAGCCATGGCC
This sequence comes from Mirounga leonina, assembly GCF_011800145.1. Classification (NCBI taxonomy): domain Eukaryota; kingdom Metazoa; phylum Chordata; class Mammalia; order Carnivora; family Phocidae; genus Mirounga; species Mirounga leonina. The sequence continues at coordinate 22,894,534 of NW_023270464.1, forward strand.
CGTGGGATGATGCCCTGCTCGTCCTCATGCAGGGACGCTGGGGACACACCACAGAGCCTCCTGCCACCATGCCTTCAGCTGGACAGGGCTCAAGGCCGCAAGGCCCCTGCCAGCAACTGGAGGCTGGGGCTCCAGCATGAAGGCAACAGAAGAGGCCAGGATGGCTGGGTAGCCTGAGCCAGCCCATGCTCCAGGGTGGTCAGGCAGAATTATAGAATTTCAGAGTTGGAAGCAACCTCTCAAGGTCCCACCAACCCCTTTCATGATGTAAGCATCCCTTCCACTACATCCCTGCTAGATCAGCAGATACCCTTGGGTTGATTACTCCCCAGGACGGGGAGCTCATTACTACAGTCTAGGCTCAGTTATCTAAAGGACCTCCTAAATTTATCCCAAGGGAGTAATAAGAGGCTATTCAGAGCAGCACTCTAAATAACTTCAAAAAAATTCAAAAGTCCTAAGATCCAATAGGGGATGTGGTTAAATAAATTATCTCATATACACCATAGAATGCCAAGCCACCATTAAAAAATTAGCTTGAAAAATAAATAAATAAATAATTAGCTTGAACAATAATGATGTAGAGAAATATTTATGATAGATTATTAAGAAAAATAAACAGGATATAAAAGAATGGGTATAATATAATCCCATTTTTTAAAGGTAAAATAATTTCTTCAGAGAAAGAAATTGGAATGCTAACAGGGCTGAAAAGCAATTATCAAGTATGTTTTCTTTTGTGCTTGTGTTCTTCTGTATTTTCCTAATTTTGCATGACAAACATGGATACTTTTATAACCTAAGAGAAATGGGGGCAGTGAAAATGGGGGCAGTTCCTTCAACTGGCCCAGAGCATCTCTCCCAAGAGTCTGCTCCCGAGCTCCACTGAACTGCCTGCTCCCTCACCAGGCGGCAGCCAAAGCATGGCTCTCCCAGGACCGTCCCCATTCCAACTACTCTGACTCTGACTCAAACACGGATTCCTGACCCTTGGCAGGCATCCCGACAACCTCCAGAGACAAGCCGACTTCTCTCCCCTTTCCGCCCGCTGAGATCACCCGAACCACATAGTGTGACCTCGTTTCTGGAGCCGAAAGGCCCCCCACCTCCAAGGACTCTCCCTTCCTCCGCTGGTCAGCCTCCTGCCATGGCTGGTCCCCCCAGTGGGCTGCAGATCTGAGGAGGAAAGCTGCTCTCCTTCCCCCAACGCTCCCACCTTCGACAGGGAACGGCAAAGGCAGAAGTTTCGGCGACAGCGAGGCCCCTCAGCACGGGGCCCGGGGCCTCAGGCAGGGTCACTCACCCACACTGGCCTCCCCCATGGTGTATGTCTTCCCGGAGCCTGTCTGACCGTACGCAAAGACCGTGGCATTGAAGCCCTCAAAGAAAGCCTCGAGGAGGGGCTGCACACAGGCCCGGTACACGGCCTCCTGCCCGGCGTCCTCAGCCAGCACCACGTGGAAGCCAAAGTGGCGGTCTCGCCCAAGGGTGACGTGGCTGTGCTGAGGCCCCGCCCTCACGCAGCTCTGGTGCCCGTGCAGCAGCTCCTTGGGCAGCAGCGGACGGACTCTCAGGGCCACCCTCACCGGGGCCTCCTCAGCCCCTGGCAGCCTCTGGCTCTCCAGCCCCATGCTGGGGAGGGGGCGCTCCTCCTGGCCCTAGAGAGAGAGCAAGAGGCCCCTCCCATCAGCACCTGTACCCCAGGGGCTGGACCCACCCCGCAGGTGACCTGGAGCCACATCCTGGGGCTCCTGACCTTGGAGAGCAGGGAGGGAGGGTGATTAAAGTTCGGAGCGTCCTCTGCACCAGCCTGGCGCCCAAATACTGCAAGGGCCGACTCAGTCCTACAGGTAACCCTTCGTGGCCCCCATCACTGGCAAAACAGGCCCTAACTCCACCACCTGAGTCCCATGGGCTCCCGTGTTCTAGCTGTACCCTTCCCCTGGAACCCCATCTCCTAGGACACACCCCCCCCACTACTGCTACCACCACACCAGGGAACTCCTTTCCCCAGTACCCACTGGGGTCTCCATAATCTCTGCCTTTGTCACCTCACATCCCCGCCCCACCTTCTTCAAAACAGTCAGATCCTTCGAGACCAAGTTCCCGCCACCAGATCTGCCAATTCCATCTCCTAAATATCTCTCAGGTTCACCTGCTTCTCCCCATCCTATGGCCAAAGCCCGGGTCCTGGCCACTGACCTCTTGACCAGCTTCCTCACTGCTCTCCGCCTCCCTGTGCCCTCCGCCAGGACAACCAGGGGCATCTTTCAAAATTGCAAAAGCAATCCTGTTACTCTCCTGCTTAAACTCTCCCAAAAGAGGCTCCCCACTGCCCTTGATATTCAAAAGTCTAACAGCCCTGTCTACCTTGTCTACTAACATCCTGCACCCCACCTTTGCCCACCTTTGCTCACCTTTCTCTGCTTGCAACACCCTCCCATCTCTCCCGGGCTTACACACACACACACACACACACACAGCCACTGGCTGCTCTGTTGCAGACGGAGCCGGGAGGCAGGGACCCTGCGGTCCCGTTTCGTGCTGCATCATCAGCGCCCAGCACAAGGTCGGTCGCTTAGTAGCTGCCCAACAGTGATGATGAAACTGCATCCAAAAAACTTTCCCCGTCCCCATTCTCCTCTTATCGCAGTCCACACCGCCCCCTACCCCCGGGCCCACAGCCCTCAATTTGTCACTAACTCTCAACACATGTAACGGTTCGTTCGTTCCCTCACTCATCCAGTCCCTCCCGGGTGCCGGGCCCTGGGGACACAGCGGGAACCATCGCGCAATACAGTGGGCTCCTCCGCGCGCCCCGCACCCTGAGCTCTTCCAGCGCCGCGCGCCGAGGGCGCCCGGACAACTCCACCGGTGCGGTCGGGCGCTGGAGGAGGCGGGCACCGGACAGGAGCTCCCGGAGTTTGGAAAAGTGATTACAAACGCGGACCCGACCCTCGCAGCGTCGGCGCTCGCTCCTCCCGCCCAGGCCCGGGATGCTGGCCTCAGGCCCCCGACTTAGGGAAGGGGGTGCTCCCGCCCGCCCAGGAAAGGGCCTCCAGGAGGCTGGTACGCAAGGATGGGGGTTCCTCGTGCTCGGTCAGAGCTCCCCAGGTGCCGGCCCCCCCGCCCCGCCACCCGGCCCAGGCCTGCGCGGGGAGGGGGCGAGCGCGCGCCTCCCCCCACCCGCCCCGTCTTCGACCTCCACCCCTCCCGGGCCCACACCCACCTGCTTGGGTGGGAGCACAGTCCCCCCCCGCGGTGCAGTCAGCCTCCGAGCCTCCGCGCGGCGCGCTCCGATGCCGTCATCGGGACCCCCGCCCCCCAAAACATCCCGCCCCTCACCCGCAACTCCGCCCGCCTGGGCTCTCGGGGGCGGAGGCGCGAGCCGGGCGGCGCCGCGGAGTCTGTCCGCAGACGGGGCGGGGCCAGGGCTGAAGGGGCGGGGTTTGGACGGGGCCTCGTCGGAGGGGCGGGGTCATACGTCCCCAGGGGTGGGGGCCCAGCGCGGTCCGGGGCTGCAGACGCTGCTCTCTGATTCCAGCGCAGACTTGCGGAATTCTGGGGACACGGCGACCACCAAGGCCCGCCTGATGCTCCGAGCTGGAGAAGCCCACCTGCTCAGGGAGCGGGGCACCTATATCTTACAATGCAAGTTGCAACAGGTGAGAAGACGAAAACGAACAAGGAGACTTCGCTCCGCGAGGGGAGGTTGGGTTTTCCAACCCTAGACTCTGAGTAACAGTGGACGAAAGATAAGCTACTGTTTGTTCATTAGTTCATTGGTTCAGGTGCAGACCTTTTCTCCTCCCTCCATTGCTACCCCTGTATCTCTTCGCAGCACTCCCTACGCCCCCTCAAAGCTCAGCAAAGCTCTCCTTTCCCCATCCCCAGGAAGCCTCCACCCTCCGTTTCTCTCTAAAGCTGAGAATGATCCATCCCCCAGGAGATTTTCGAGATTGGGCTGGAGGCCCACTCCACCCTGTGTGAATGGGCCCTAGCTGCACCCTCTGCACTCACACCAGAGTCGTCGCTGTGCCCCTTCTCCGCCAAGGCCCCGGGTGGGGTGGTGGGGCGGTGGATGCCACCAGGAAGCCGGCAAGCCAGACAGAGCGCAGGGTGGAGGCTGCCCCTGGGGGAGCCTCACCAGGGCAGGCCCTGACAAGGCGTGGCTCCACAGCCCTGGCTTGGAAGCCCCCAGTTTAAAATGAGCAGGGGAACCACTGGTCTATTGGTAGACTGCACGGCTACCCAGCCTCGGGTTCCTGGAGGGACAAGTGCCCCAGAAAGAGGCCACTGGGAGGTGAGGTTGTGGAGTTCTCAGCCAACCTCTCTAGTTAGGGAGGTTATTCTGGGTGAACAGCTAGGGGAACCTTGCAGAGGTATTCATCCTGCATTTACCTGGGCAGGTGCTGCCCAAGGGACTGCCCCACACATCACTTCCAGTGTGTCCCCCACCATCCACCCCAGCACTCCAGCCATCCTTGTCTCCTCCTCTCATCCTGACTGCCCCTCCCCCATAGCTTCCAGTCCAGGCAAAGCTCTTTGTCCTCTACACCCTGGCCACCCAAGCCACCATCTGGGCCACTGGAGAGCCTCTTCACTGGTCTCCCCCCTGTCCCGTAACACACGCCAGTTAAAATAGCACAACGTATGAAGGAGGCAGGTAAGAACAATCAATGTCTTGGAGGTCAATGCCTTCCAACTCTTATTCTCTTTGTGTCTTAGTCCATTCAGGCTGATATAACAAAATGTCAGATGCCCAGACTGGACAGCTTATAAACAGCAGACATTTATTTCTCAAGTTTTGGGGGCTGGGAAGTCCAAGATCATGGCACTGGAAGATTCAGTGTCAGATGAGGGCGCACTTCCTGGATGTCCCAGAGGGTCCAGGTCACAGTGTGCTCACGTGGCAGAAGAGATAAGCTAACTCTCTGAGGCCTCTTCTATATGGACATCGACCCCAACCATGAGGGCTCCACTCTCATGACCTAATCACCTCCCAAAGGCCCCACCTTGAGGGTTAGGATTTCAACATATGAACCTGCAGGGGGACACAAACATTCAGACTACGGCCCTACGATATACAAGCACATACATACATATTACACATGTATAATACACATATTGTCACTTATCCATTGTACCTACTAAGACATTAGTAGGTCCACTGACCTACTGAGAGGTCCTTGAAAGGAGTGTGCCTTATTTACCCCTGTGTCTCTTTCCCTTGGCCCATAGTCTGGCACCGTCACTCCATAGAGGTTTTCAGTAAAAGTTATTGAAGAAAGGAAGGAAAACCTTTTTGCATTAGCAAAAATATGGATATGGATCACTATGGCTCATGTTTTCATATCGTAGGCACAAAGTGACAGAAGGGCACTTAGGACACATCTGGAGAATAAAGAAGCATCCTCTTGATGGCATTTTATGCTTTAGAAGTCAAGGCCCACATCTGGAGGCCATCCTGTCCTCAGCTCAGAGTCCCGTCTTCAGTCACCTCTGTTCTGTACCCTCAGTCCTGAACCCCCCAAAAAACAGTAGAAATGTCTATCTCTCCACATCAAAAAAAAATGCTTCCTCATTTCTAAGACTCCCATTTTCTCACATTGTCACATTTGTGAAATGGAGTTGCATCTTGTAGTCATTCCCCGGGGAAACGTGGCACCAGGAGAGGTGATGGGGACGGTCACCGGCCACCTCAAGGAGATGGTGTCTTCACCTCCGTGACCTCTGATGGACTGGTAGCACTGGGAGCACCACGTGTGGTTGAATTTTAATTAAAATCTAAAAACATATTTGTCACATTAAATGTCATTAGAAAAATTGAACTCTGGGGTGCCTGGGTGGCTCAGTCATTAAGCAGGTCATGGTCCCAGGGTCCTAGGATCGAGCCCCGCATCGGGCTTCCTGCTCAGCGGGAAGCCTGCTTCTCCCTCTCCCACTCCTCTTGCTTGTGTTCCCTCTCTCGCTGTGTCTCTCTCTGGCAAATAAATAAAATCTTTAAAAATAAGAAAAGAGAGAAAAATTGAACTCCACTGTAGTAGAGAAATTTATTATGTATACAGAAGATTGCCTATCATAGATAGGCAATGCAATTAAAGGCTGTAGAAGTTACCAAGTCTCTCTGGATAGATCTATATTAGGAAGCCCTCAGCTTCAAGGAACACAACCATAACTCGATGTGGCTTGAACAATAAGGCTGTGTGTTATCTCAGCTGAAAGACAAGAGGGAGGAGGCTCTGGGGCAGGTTGGGTCAGTGGCAGTGTGACAGAGGACCTGGCTTGTCTCTTTCCCCTGCCATCACCTTCCACCATAAAACATCCAGAGGAAGAAGAGAGCACCGTATCATGCTGCACCCTTCGGATCGAAGGAACTTTTCCTGGGAGCCCTAAGAGCAGCTTTCCCTCACATCTCTTGTACCGCATGGCTTAGGGCTGCTGCCTGGGAAGTAACCACTGTAATGTTTGACTTCCAGAATGACTATGACGGCTTAGAATATGAACATGAGACAGGTCTGCATGGTGTTGGCAAATGTGATGGTTCATTTTATGTATCCACTTGACTGGGCCAGGGACTGCCCAGATATTTGGTCAAACATTACGTTAGATGTCTCTGTGAGGGCGTTTTTTAGGGTGAGATTAACATATAAATTGGTGAACTTTGAGTAAAGCAGATCACTCTCCCCATTGGTGGGAACTTGACACGCTTTGGCCAATGGAATCTGAGGAGACAGGATGCAAGCAGAGGGCTGTGATTTGTTGTGGGAGAGCATGCCCCAGAGAGCCACTGACCCTTACTTACCCTGGATCCCTGAAATAGTACACCTGGAGCAGATCTGAACTCATGCACAGCCTGAAGCCAAGTTCAGATGATCCACAGGCCAGAGCAGAGCCACTTGGAGTGCCACAGGGGTGAGCTGAACCGCAGTCGACCTGCTGACCCACAAACGTAAGAATAAATGTATGTTGTCATAGCCATAATCTGTAGGATATTTGTTATGCAGCAGTATTATGGCAAAGGCTGACTAATACACATTGTTATTTAGGGCTTTCTATCTCTCAAAACAGAATCAATTCTAATACAAATGACTAAGTTAATATATTTGATATTAATATACTAATTTTATGTATGTATTAAATATAAAATGTATTTGTCTTAGTCCATTTGGGCTGCTATCACCAAATACCACAGACTGGGTAGCTTATACACAATGGAATTTATTTCTTACAGTTCTGAAGGCTGGGAAGTCCAACATCACAGTGCCAGCATGGTCATGTTCCAGTGATGGCCCTCTTCTTGGTTCATAGCTGGTGCCTCTTGCTGGGTCCTCACATGGGGGAAGGGGCAAGGGAGCTCTCTGGGGCCTCTTTTATAAAGACACTAATCCCATGACCTCATCACCTCCCTAAAGCCCTACCTCCTTATCCTATCATCTTTGGGGATAGGATTTCAACATATGAATTGGGGGGGGGGATACAATCAGATCACAGCAATATTTGCATAATAAAAAAATCTCTAGTGAAAATGAGTGACTCTCAGGAACTTCATTTTGAGTGAAAAAAAAAAAGTCTCAGAAGAATACATATAATTCCGCTTAAAGTTCAAAGCCTGCAAAACGAAATAGTATTGGAATGAGGTATATGGATAGGAAAGGAATCTATAAAGCAAAGCAAAGGTACAGTAAACACAAAATTCCAGATTATGGTTCCTGGGGGCAGGGCCAGGGTGGGAATGGAGAAGCCAGACAGGACGTTCTAACGGGTGCTCGCTTCGGCAGCACATATACTAAAAATAGGACGTTCTAACGGTACCTCTCACATTCTGTCTCTTACGTTGAGTGGTGGGTAGAAGAAGGGTCCACCCACAGGACATGCAGGCTTAGTCCCCTCTTTGCAGAGAGGGGACCCTCTGGATGCCTGCTAACTATAGTGAGATCCGATGAGACATGTAGAAGTTTCCACTGACTCAGGGTTTATAGGAATATGTAAGAGAATTTGACTTCTGTTTGTGACCAACATTTCAAGATTTAAAATAATTTGATTTATGCATCTTACAAGTTTTGATTAAGCATGAAGTGTTTAAATGTTTAGGAAAATTCTGCTTCATACAATGAGCAAGAAAGCCCAAGTCACAGGGCTGTCTCCAGACACAGAAGTCCTTCAGATATTAAGATCCTGAATAATTATGGAAGAAAAAAGTGGTAAATAACTGCATGGATAGATGTATTTTGTGGTTGGTAATGGTTCTTTTTCCATCTCCAAAAGTTGTGATTGAGTTGGAGGTGCATTTTGTGAGCTGGACTAGAAGAGAGGGGGTAAGGTGTTTCTCTGGAGAGGGGCCCCGACATTCCAGTGTGACATGGAGGGTTTCCCGAGGTCGTGAGCGTCCAAAGATGAGTGTAGATGAGCCTTCGCATCCACGTGAGCAAGGAGACTTGCCAAAGTGATGTCTCTCGGAACAGTGAAAAGTCCCACACCAGACAATGAAGCACATTTCTGTCATTTAGAGGAGATACTTTGCTCTCATTTCTCTCCAAAAAGTGTTCAGAAGCCCCAAGGGCCAGGCTCAGAGCACTGTGCTACCTACAAGAGATTTTTAATGATAGAATCTTTTACTTCAGCTGTTTATTTCCTGGGCTGTGCTATTCCATATGCTGGCCCCCAGCACCCCGAGAGGTGAGGGGTATGGGCCCGGCCAGCAAGTGTGTGGACTGCTACAGCCCTGTGGAGGCCCCAGCTCTTCTGGGTTGCCGAGAGGGCAGTTTTTGTGCCAACTGGGGTATGGTCTAGAAGGAAGAGCCACAGGACAATGGAGGAGTGGACTGTCAGGAGTGTGGTTTCGCAAGCTCCAGGAAGAAAGCAGTGTGGGCAGGTGAGTCCAGACAGCTGGCTGTTTCTGCCTGAGGTCACTGCACCAGCAGCTGCCCACGAGAGCCCTGCCAGGGCTAGGCTGGACTTTATCTTTGTAGCCCCTGTCATATCAGCTTAGAAGGGCCCCTCTTGTCAGATGACACTCCCTCCCCAGGAAACTGCTGGGGGTGGTGTGGACTGTAGAGGTGGGGTGGGGTGCCCAAGGCTAGCTCTGAGTCCTGGCCGTGTCCACCTGTGCATGTCCATCCTCAGATTCCAAACCCAAGCATCAAGGCCAAGGACTCATTACACCAAAGATCTGCCAGGATCCAGAGTCAGTTTCAGAAAGCTGGGCTTTCAGGTATGCAACAGAGTGGGGGCCAAGAGGGAGCTCACAGGTCTGAGAGGGGCCTATGGGGGTTGTATATATGGACATCTAAAAGGACTGACAGAGATGTAGTAATTTCCTGTGCAGCTGCAGATGACAATAACAAGGAAAACGGAGTTTGTTTTGGAAGGCTACTTGGCCTTATCTAACAGTATTTAAAATGCACATACTCTTGGGGTGCCTGGGTGGCTCAGTCGAGTTAAGGGTCTGCCTTCAGCCTAGGTCATGATCCCAGGTCTTGGGATCGAGCCCCACATCAGGCTCCCCACTCAGCGGGAAGTCTGTTTCTCCCTCTACCCCTCCCCCCACTTGTGCTCTCTCTCTAATAAATAAAATCTTAAAAATAAATAAATAAAATGCACATGTCACGATTCCAAGTTATAAATTTCTCCTGTAGATATACTTATACATCTGCACAAAACATTTTGTATACAGACATTTATTGTAGGACTGTTTGCAGGACCAAAAAAAAAAAAAGAAAAGAAAAGAAAGGAAACAACCTGAAAGTCCATCACTAGGGAACCAGTTAAATCAAAGAGCATATCTACATTATGAAGCACTTACTACATGGCCATTAAAAAGAGCAAGGAGGATTTATGGATTTATGGTGCTGATACAAAAAGATCTCTAAGATTTATTGTTACATGAAGAAAGAGGATCACATCCCACAGCTGTGTGCACAAAGTGGGCTTGCACATGGACAACCTGTACCTGGAAGGATACCCAAGAGACTGACGGCACGGTGGTTTTTGTGAAGGGGAACTGGGGAACTCAGTGAGGAAGACACACACCCTTTTGCAATATTTGAATTTTTAAATTATATGTATGCATTCCCTAGATTTACCAAATATTGATATTTTCAGAAATAGGACTTGGAATGAACTGTGGCTACTACAGAGTCCATACATATAGTCTATGTAGTTCTTTATAAGGTGAACGGGTCATCATTGTCGTCCCCCGGCCCTGGGGGCGCCAGCAATGGTGCAAGAGTGAACGTACAGATGAAGTCAGGAAGGAAGCAAATGGAAGTGTGGCTGTGAGCCAGGAGGTGGCGCTACAGAGCACAGGCCGGGAATCACCCTGCGAGGAGTACTGGGTACTCGGAAAGGGAGGCTAATATTTATATAAACATCCAACAGCTTCTGCACCTAATTGTCGCTCTCTTCAAAGTAGTCTGTCGAGAGCCTGGATACTCAGAGGAATCTCTGAGCTCAGGCCTTAAACATATGTCAGAGACTCCTGCTTAATCTTTGTCTACAGAGGATGGATCTAAGTTTTGGAAACAAGTCAAATGTCATTTGGCCACACGTTGGTTAAAGAAGTGAGAGCTCAAGTCGGGCGCTTAATCCTTTGGCTAAGAAACAGAACAAAACAACAAGGCATAGAATCAAAGCAAGCTGCTGCTCCGACGCTTCTTAAAAATAGGTTCGGACAGCGAAGCCCCAGAACGGTGCTAAAAAGATAATGCGTGCCTGGGCAGCGCCGCGGGAATGAGGCTCGGGTTCCCAGGGGACTACTTGGAAGAGGGCACCGCTCCCTCGGAAGTGCCGGTTCTGCTTCTGTGCGGAGAGCCGGTCCCGGCCTCGCCGTCGGGGCGGCGGGCGGGACGGCGGGCGGAGGCGCGGGGCTCAGCTCTTCTTGCGCAGCTGGCTGTACTGCGCGCGGCCCAGGATGGGCTCCATGACGCTGGGCCGGAAGAAGCTGTCGCTGACCCTGCGCCTCGGCTTCTCGCGGGCCACCGCCGGGAAGGCCGGGCGCGTTGCGGCGGGCGCGTCCGCCCTGTCCTCCGGCCCCGGGCCGGGGGGCGCCGCGGGGCTGCGCGCGGGCCGCAGGCTCCCGCGGGGCTGCGGGGGGCGCGGCGCGGGCTCGGGGCCGGCGGGCGGTGCCCCAGACGCCCTGCGCTCCGCCTCCCGGCGCTCGGCCTCTTCGATGTCCCGGAATTCGCTCTCGGGCTCCATCAGCGACAGCCTGGGGAGCTGAGGGCCCGGCAGCCGTGTTAGGGCCCCGGCCTGACCCCTCGTCCCTGCGCCTCCCATCCACCGCTTCTCCCGGCCCCTCGCATGCACCCCTCCCAGGAGCGGCCTTCCGGAGCGCACAGCCTGGGGTGTGCGGCGCGGGCGGGGGAGCAGGGGAGAGCGCTGACGCCTTGCCCTCTCCGATGGCCTCCTCGGCCCAGACCCCCAAGGCAAGGCAGGCAGCCCCCCTCCCAAAGTGCCTGGACCCCTCGGGTCTCCCTCAGGGGTCGCTCCGTGGAAAGTCAGCGGCTTTCCCACCGTCCCTTGGGCCGGAGCTGTGCGCTCAGCACAGCCCACCCGCGGTCCCAGCCAGGGGCAGGGGATCCCTGCCTGGCCCCGTGTGGAGCCCAAGGTGAACAGGCTGGCAGCCAAGACCCCTGCGTGCCTCTTGGAAGTGAGGGACTGCGTAACCCCCGCCCCCAACCCTTGCTCACTCTAAAGGGTGGGTGCCTGACTGCGCCTTCTGGAGCCTACACAACCCGTGCCTTGCTCTGGGCAGGGGCCCGGGGACTGCCAGAGGGACAGTATCGGTGTCTCTTGGGTTTTTCCTGTTGGTAATAGGTGATAGGACAGGGATGGGGCAGCAGCTGCGCCCTGGAACAGAGCCCACCCCCCAGGGCGCCCTGGAAGCCTCCCTCTAGCCGCACGCAAACCCCCTGAGGTGAGGGCTGGCCCAACTGGGGACCCCCAGACTGATGGTCGGAAGGGGGGGCTGTGGGAAAGGGTCTCAGGCCACGGCCAGTGTCTCTATACTCTTGGGGCTGGCAAGGGCCCCCCATCAAGGCCGTAGTTCGTCAAAATGTTTCTGGGGCGCCAAGGAGATTGGGGAAAGGAGGCCCACTGCAGCCCCTTGGGTCCAATCTGCTTTACCCGTCCTTCCCAGGCCCCTGGGGTGGGTGGCACTCACCGGCACATAGTGGACCACCGTATCTACCACGTTGTCAGTGACGCCCTTCAGGGCATCTGACAGGGACATGGCCCTCCCCTTGGTAGGGGAGGCGGCGTGGGCCGGGCTGAGGCCCAGCATCCTCGCCGCCGAGCCCAGCACAGCCACAGGCGCCCACGTCACGGCTGAGATGGTGCTCCACGTGGCCTTCTGCAGCACGTGCGCCACGCTGCCCAGGAGGCCTTGCGGGCTGGGCAGGGCTGCCACCTGGGGGGCCAGAGCTAGGTCAGCACCTGCGGCGGCGCGCCCCCCGCCCTTGTCCTCCCCACCGCCCCCAGAGCTGGAGGGAAAGGACGGGGCCGCCTGTTTCTTCCGAGCTGTGTGGCCTTGGGCAGGTCACTTCCCCTCTCTGGACCTGCTTCCTCACCTGCACCACGGGGATGACAGTCTCCGCCCTGCCTACTTTCTGGGGCTGTTGGGAGGGTCAGCCGAGAGAAGGGCATGGAAGTACTTTGTTAGCCGGCCGTCTGGGGGTGCGGTGAACAGCGCAGCCTGCACGCGCTGTGGCTCTGGGTCTGGGGGCCGAGGCCCACCCCGTGCCTCTGCTTCGCGGCCCCTCAGTGGGCTGTGGGACCGTGAGGCGTCCACGTCCCCACTCGGCCTCTGCTCGCCGCCTTACCTCGCTGAGCTTGTTCTCCTCGGTGTCAGATTCCTCCTCCTGCTCCGTCTCCTCTCCCTCCGTGTCCGTCCGGTCGTCGTGGTCCTCGTCCTGGGCGGCGGCGAGGTTGTGCAGCCAGGGCACTCGCACCTCACTCTGCCGCCGGGACACCACCTGCATGGCGGCCGCCGCGCCCCACTGGGCCAGACTGCTCTGCGGGGGTGGGGATGGGGGGGGTGGCCCGTGAGCCGCTGGCCTCCCACGCCTGCAGAGGGCCGGGCAGCCCCAGCGCGCAAAAGCCCTCACCAGGGGCCGGGCCCCAGCGGACTGTCCCCCAGACTTGTCCCTGAGTGATCACTCACACACCTGGGGTGCACACATTGGAAGCGTGCAGCTCTGTGACGTTTGGTAAGCACATACGTATGTAACTACCACAGATCAAGACAGAGGCCACTTGCAACACCGCAGAAGTCTCCCGTGGGGGTGCCCCCCACCCTGCCAGTACCCCCCCCCCCGCTGAGGGACCACATGTTGACCTCTGCCAACAGAGGGGTGGTTTTGCCCATTTTTAAACTTCATATAAGTGGACTCATGCAATGGGTCTTCTTTCACAAATAGCTTCTTCTGTTCAACATGGTGTTGTGAGACTCATCCGAGCTATTGCACGTCAAGATAGCTCCTTCCTTGTCACTTCTGTGTCATAGTCCATGTGGAGCCACCACAGTTTACCCACCCTGCTGTTGGTGGACATCTGTGCTGTCTCCGGTTCTTGGCTAAGGATAAAGCCTGATAGGAACATTTTGACGTGTCTTATGGGGGGACATAAGCTCTCATTTCTGTTGGGTTGAATTGCTGGGTCTTGGGGCGGGGGGGGGGAGGCGTGTTTAGCTTTAGTAGATTCTCCTTGGAGACTTGGAGATCTTTAAAGAGTGAAAAAATCCAGAGGACCCCAGTGTCCCATGGGTGGAAACAGACCTGGGCAGGTGGGCTGGTGCCCCGTTGAGGCACAGCCTGGCTCATTCCTAGCCCTAGGGAACTCCCCAAACAGGGCCTCTTTATCATACAGCTTCAGGGGACACCACTATGTTGTGTGTGAACAGGCTGCACAGTAGCAGGCCCTCCCTACTACACGTAAGGCTGGGACATGGGTCAGTCGCCGCCCCCACGGGTAAATGATCCCCCAGGGCAGGGGACAGAAGAGAACCACTACTCCCGTATCCCTACTGGAGCCACAGAACCTGGCGCATGGTAGGTTCTCAGCAAACATTTGTTTGAATGAATGAGTCAGGCCTGATGATACTTTCAAAAGTGTTATTCAAATGATGGCTGAGGGCGCCTGGGTGGCTCAGTTGGTTAAGCGACTGCCTTCAGCTCAGGTCATGATCCTGGAGTCCCGGGATCGAGTCCCGCATCGGGCTCCCTGCTCGGCAGGGAGTCTGCTTCTCCCTCTGACCCTCTTCCCTCTCATGCTCTCTGTCTCTCATTCTCTCTGTCTCAAATAAATAAAATCTTTAAAAAAAAAAAAAAATGATGGCTGAGAAGTGGTTGTTTTGTTTGCCGACCTTTATGCTTTAAGTTTTAATTTTTATTTCCTTTGTTTTCCTTGATTTGGCCTTTGTTTCTTATAAAGGTTCTTATGAAAAAATTCCAGTTTCTATCTGCTAAAATACACAGTGGGGGTGGGGTATGGTGGGCAGTTAGCCCTGCCTGGGCCTAGAAAAGGCAGCTTTACCTTAGGTGCAAGTAAGATGCAAATTAGAAGCCTCTAAAGGGGAAATTTTACAACCTGGGGGCAGTCAGAGTCAGGGATGCAGCCCAGCCAGCATTCTCTCCCCAGCAGAAGGGGTTTGGGACCTTGCTTACTTACAGGTGACACTTCCTCGTCCTTGGATAGCAGCTAGGGGGTCTCTGCTCCCTCATAGGTGGGAGGGCCCACCGCAAGAAGCTCCCTTGTGAGGATGAATACCAGGGGTAGGACTCCGAGGGAGAGGGAGAGAGACAGAAGTGCCCTCGGCTCAGAGCCTGTCCTTTCCCCTCTCCTTGAAGCCCAGAGGACTGGCCCTCCACCCCCTTAAGGCCTCCTGTCCTTAAACCAAAAGTCCCAGCCCAAGCTGGAGGAGAGAATGTTCCTAGGACCAGAGGTGGAGTTGGGTGGGATGGGAGGGACCCAGGCTAGGGCTCAGCCAGAGCTCAGGGCAGACACTCACCAGGGGTGCCACACCTGGGATCCACATGGCCAGGGCGTGGCCCTGCTTCAGTGCCCCGGCTGTGGCCTGGAAGGTGTGTTGAGAGAGGGTGCTGGCCAGGGCCCCAACCCTGTGCATGAGGCTCGGCTTGGCTTTGGGGGGCTTCTGGGCCTGCTGCTGTCCTGGAGCAGGGGCTGGATGGGATTTGGGGGGAAAGCAAGGAAAGCTGATCAGAGAGAGAGGGGTGCTGGGGAAGCTGAGGTTGTGTCTAGGGTTGGAAAGTGGTTACCTGAGCTCCACCACAAGTGGAGTCGGTGACTTGGGTCACTCACTTTCCCCACTCACAAATGGGGAGAGGAGGCTAAATTAGGATAGATCCCTCTGGAAATCTTGCTGGGCCTTCCCTGTTCCAGAGCCGTGGCCGGCTGAGCCCTGGCTGCCTCTTACTAATTCCCAGGCAGCATGGGCAGCCAACTCACTTCCCAAGAAGGGTCTGCCAGCCCCCCATAATGGTAGATACCTGACCCTTCCTTGGCTGAAGGGAGGAGGAACTCTACCATCTTCTCAACACTACCCAGGGCCAAGTCAGCCCCTCCAGAGGCCAGCCGGCCAGCTCGGGTGTTGGCAGCATACTCGGCAGTGTCTTTGGCTACCCCCGAGGCGAGCTCATAGCTGGCCAGAGCGGCCCCCAGGACCTTGTCCGAAGTGCTGGCGATGGGCACGCTGATGCTATTGCGGGCACTGCGAAGGTGGGTAGAGATGGTGTCCTTCAGCTCAGAGGCGATCTGGGGGAGATGGGGAGGGGAGTCAGGCCTGTTGGTCTGGTAGCCCTGAGCCCAGCTTCCAGGAAGGCTTCATTTAAAGGCTCAGGAGAGAAGCATGTGGCTGTCTCAGTCTGTAGAGCGTGCGACTCTTGATCTCAGGGTCATGAGTTCCAGCCCTACACTGGGCATAGAGCTTACTTAAAAATAAAATAAAATAAAGGCCCAGGGGAGGGGCACCAATATCTGGACCCCTTGATTAAGCTGAGCTTTAAAGGGAAAGGGCTCCAGTCCTCCCTGTGCATGGATCTCCTGGCCTCTTTGAACCCCACTTCTGCCTGGCAACATCCTAACCAACTTTACCCCCCAAAGGCCACCTCCTTGATGACACCTGTCTTGATATTCTCATGCTCACAAGGCATCTCCACTCCCAAATTCCTCGAATGTCTTGTCTGTCCTTCCCTCAGAACATGCTCTCATTCCCATCTACATTTAGACTGAGTCAGAGATGTGGCTGATCTTCCTACCAGTTCTGTATTGGAATAATTTATCTTTCTCTCCTAGTAGTCTGGGAGCCCTTTTGTGACAAAGATGCCCTTCATCTGGAAAAATGTGAAGAGCACAGGCCTCGGAGCCAAACAGACCTGCTCTCATGTGGCCTCCACTGAAGGCTGTGTGCCCAGGGCGAAGTCACTAGTTTTCTCATCTGTAAAATGGGGATACCCACCCTGTACCAGAGGGTTGACAAGAGGATTAAATGGGAGGGCTCCATAAATCGCATTGTGGCCCCTGGCATAGGGTAGGGCTCAGTAAATGTTAGTGGGATGAGTAGATAGTCAGTCAGTGAGATGAAGCTTATTCCCCAAAAGCGCCTGACATGGCCCTCATCTAGCAAATACCCAATGAATATACAGCTAGGTAAAGGGACTTTTTCAGTTTCCTGGTCCATAAAGGGCTGGATCTTGAGGACATGGGACTGCAATCCTGAGCTCCGATGAGTGTGGCCCATGATCTTAGGTGACTATAGTTACCAAGTGGCCCAGTGCCGGCCCACCAGGTATCCTGAGGTGGGGAAGGGGATCATGGGATTAGAAGCAGTGGGACCCACCCCAAGCCCCTGTTTGAGTTAGCCCCTGGGCTGTGCCTGCTTTCCAGAAAGCCTGCCTCCATTTGGCACCGCAGGGAGAGGACTAAGCCCACTTGTGGCCTTAGGGGCAGGCGGCCACCCCCAAGCTTGGAGGGCACTTGCCATAGAAATGAAAGGCTGACAGTCATGGCATCGTCAGCCTGTGCCCTCTCCTCCTGAGAGGTGGGACAACAGAGTACGGGGCACATTAGAGAAGAGGAAAGGGGCTCACCTTTTCAGGAGGGTACTGGAGGGCTGGGATCTTTTCCTCCAGGTGGTCCAGGCCACGGCAGGCCAGCTCATTGGCAGCTATGACTAGAAGCAAAGGCCACAGTGGGGTGAGCCACAAAGACCTAGCAGTGGCCTCTGTGTCAAGGAAGGCACCTCAGAGCCCTCAAAACCCCCCAGCCCTGCTGCATCAGAAGCATCTTGGAACCTGAGTCCCCCCCCCCCCACCCCGCTCCCCAGCCCCTTTTAGCTCCCCATTCCGGGAGGCCAGGCTGGTGTCTTCCGTCTGTGTAGGAACTCTGGAGTCAGGCAGATCTGCATGCAGAGCCCAGTGCATGCATCTGCAGAGTGTGGCTTCGGGTACGTCACAGCGTGCCTGAGCCTCAGGTTCCCTGTTTGTCAAATGTGGACTAATGGTGCCTAACGTGCTGGGTTGTGGAGAGGAGGAAGTGACAAGAACTCTGTGAATCACCAACAAATACTGGTGTCTCCTTCCCTGTCCTCCCTCCCCTGTCTGGGTGAGGTTTGGGTGGGCATGAAGACAAGGTGTGTCCATGTCCTTCCTTCTACCTTCTAGGAGTAAGATGATCAAGAGGGTGGCAGGGAAGAGAAAGGAGTTGCCCCCAGAGAGGGGGGCAAGTGCCAGAGTATGTAGATGCTTCTAGGAGGTACGGGCTGCTGAAGACAGAGCTCTGCAGTCATGATCATGGAGATCAGTTCTCTATGCTTTCATATATTCTCTCTCTAGATAGCTTACATTTCTTTACAAAATTCTCAAGCAGCAGAGAGCCCAGATGACTTGGGCCATCTTCTGACTGGGCAAAATGAGACCCAGGGAAGTTTTTGAAGGAGTTTGGAGGCAAGGAGGCTGGCCCAAGGCAGAATCCTCATGCACCCATAATTCTCTAATCAGGATGGTAGAAGGTCCTAGACTTCTTGGTGCTGCTGGAATTTCCCTCAGCCCTGTCAAGAGCCTTGCCTTGGATGCACTTGTCGTGATGAGCACTGGGTGATGTGTGGAAGTATTGAATCACTATGTTGTATGGCTGAAACTAACATAACACTGTATGTTAACTATGCTGGAATTTAAAAAAAGAGAGAGAGAGCCTTTCCTTGGAGACCATATTTTCAAATGGGGCAGAACAATTTGAGTAGGGCTGGGTCAGGTAGTAGGGCCTGTATGGACAGTTGCTCTCCACCTCCATGGCCCAGGCTGCTAGCTCTCTGCTGCTGGGCCCGGACACCTTCCCGTCTCCCCCTACCCCACCCCAAGGCTCTGCTGGGCCAGACCTAGAGTCTCCTGCCCCTGCTTCTGTATCAGACTCTGCTAGTTCCTATTGTTGCTGCTGGATTTGGGGCCAAAGTGGGCATCTGGTCTACCACGAGCCTCACTCCCACCACTGCCCACACAGCTCTGCCCATCCCTTGCCCTGCCAATTCTTTGGCCCATCATTGTCATCCCAGGAAAATGCCAACTGGGCTGTAGATGGGACATCTACAGAGGAGGAGAGATGTACCTCCATATCTGTACCTGTATCTACAGCCATCTCTCACTGTATCATCTACAGCTGTAGAGGAGAAGATCATGTAACGGGATATAGGTGGTTAGAAAGGCCATCGGACAGCCAAAAAGGCGCACAGACATATCGGCAGACAGACAAGCAAGCTACCAGACAGACAGACAGATAGACAGGTGGTGGCCTGCCAGTGCCCGGAGGACTCACACTGGGTGGACAGTCTGCGGACCACTGGCTCCATGCTCCAGGCCGCCAGGCTGCTGGCGCCCTGCACACCCTTCTCGTAGGCATTGCATACAGAGGCCACCAGTGGGTGGGCTTCCTTGGTGCTGGTGTAGGTCTTCTGGAAACACTCACAGGTGCCGCTCACCACCGGCAGCTGCAGGACCCTCTGCAACACGTTCTCCTGCTCCTGGAGCGGAAGGAAGGAAGGCAGGCAATCAAGGTGTTCCCTGCCTCACGGGAAGGCAGCCCCGGGTCATGGAGCCCACTGGGGAGGCTAGCCTGCGTCCCAGTAACCTAGGAGGAACCCAGGCCACAGAGGTCTCTGGATGGCTCACAGGAAAAACCAGAGCCAGCCTGCTATGCTCTCCTGGCTCAATCCGGGCTCTGCTGAGATACTGGGACACGGCCTCCCTGCCTACGTAGGCTAGTCCCCTGCCTGTGCATGCTCCCCCTTCCCTCCCATACCCATCTATCTGGCAGAATGCTGCTTCCTCAAGACACAGCTTGAGCATCACTGCTTCTGGGAAGCTTCCTGACCCTTCTCCTCACAACAGCAGCCACCACTTCTTCCCTGGCTCGCCTCCATCACATGGTGCTGTGATCATGTGTGTACTCGTCCCTCTCCCAGTGCCCAGCTCCAGGGCAGCAATGCTGGCTGAATAAATGAATGGGTCGGGGCTGTGCCTAGGAGGGGTAAGTTGAGATCTGCCCAACTGCACAGAATCACAGAAGTTTAGGCCTCCAGGAGCCTCTGCAGCAAAAGAGCTTCCCATAGTCTTTCTGGCGGGCTTGTATTTTTTTTTTTAATTAAAAATTTTTCTCAAGTTCTTCATTTTCTTTAATTTAAATTCAATTAATTAATATATAATATTAGTTTCAGAGGTAGAGGTCAGTGACTCATCAATCTTATGTAATACCCAGGGCTCATTACATCACATGTCCCCTTAATGTCCATCACCTAGTGACCCCATCCCCCCACGTTCCTCCCCTCCACGGCAGGCTTGTATTGACATGCCTCCTTGGATGGACCTTGGCCCTCATAGAGTGGCCTGTGGCCCTCGTTGGACAGCGCTGCTGAGCTGCAACGTGCCTTCACCCGCTGCTCCACCCTCTGCCCTCTGGAACAACACTGAGCACATTTATTTCATCATTCATGGGCTGGCCCTTCACATACTTGAAGGCAATATGCCTGCCTTTAGTGGTCCTTCCTCCGTGCTAAATAGCTCCAGATCCTGGCTCAGCTTACCGCCCTGGTCTGGTGGTCCCCTCTGGCTAGGCTACAGTTTAGTGTTGTCTTTCTTAAACGTATAGCACTCCAACTTGAAGACAGCATTCCAGGTGTGGTCTAAGCATGTGGGGTACAGTGAACTTGTTGCTTCTCATTTTTGAGGTGCTGTGCTCTTATTAATGCAGCCATACAATGAAACTTAAGGTCACCCGGGAATTTCAGTGAACACACACTGGTCTTTGAGTAAAGAATGTGGGTTCTAGTCCTGCACGAGGAAATATTTACTCCAGGCACTGACTGGGGGGCCTGGGTGACAAGACCTCACTGAATTCTAACAGTGACCCTCTGACGTCAGCACTAGCACTTTGCCGGTGAGGACACAAAGACCCAGAGATGTGAGGTGACTTATCCAAGATCACACAGCTAGTAAATGACAGAGTCAGGATTCCGACTCAGGCCTGAAGTGGCCTATCTGCAAGATTCACTTCAAAATATCACAAGGTCTGGGGATAAAGGAGAGCGCAGGTGAGGCAGGATTGGCCACAGGATTGATTAATGGCTGTTGTGGCTAGTGAAGGGTATTAATATTCTTCTGTCCACTCTTAGGAAGGCTAAGAATTCTCCACATGAAAAGTAAAGACAGAAAGCTCCCCAGGTCCTGACTCAGACACTGGAGCTCTCTGCAGTTTGACTATGTCCCTGTTACAGGGTTCTGCTCTGGAGGTGAGGACCTAGCCTCTTCCATTTGTAGGCTGAGTTAGGAGACCCATCAAGGAGACTTGTAACAGCAGGCTACAATTTTTTAGCTTTCATTTTGCAGGTGAGTTTGAAATTTGAACTAGAAAAAGAATCTGACTGTAAACAAGAGAATATTTTCTTTAACATTTGGACAGAGCCTTCGGGGGTTGTTGTAAGCAAAGCCAAAGAGGGACAGAGAGGTCCTGGGAAGGGAATAAACCACCAACCGTTTGGATGGGTTAACTATGCACTGGTCCATTTTATGCCTCTGTGTTCTATGATTTAATCTAAAACTTGGTGGTGATTCCAAGTGCAAAAGTTAGCTAAAGGCTAACTTGGGGCAAGATGGGCATTATATAGGCTCACAGTTTTTAAGTTTCACCCACTATCTGAACTGTGCCTAAATCAGAGAGGCCTTGCCTGGAAGGGTCAGGTACCCCTAAAGGTATCACACTGCTCCAAGTCACAGTGAAAACCAGGCTAGACACAGAACCCCGGAAATAATGTTCCTCTAACCCTTTCGCATATGCAGCACAGGCTGTGTGTCGTGTAACCCCAAGAGGTGCCATTCTCATACTCTAGAACACGCACGACACCCCAGAGTTACAGAATGCAGTGGCTTGGCATTGGAATCTACATCCCGCCTGGGCGGACAAAGCGTGGGCGTTTGTATCAGGGTTTAGAACACAGTAGTTCCCTTCCTCTCCTTACCAACTCAGCCAATATTTCTGTTCTTTTCTTCCGAGGTGCTCAGTTTTCAGTAGGCACCCGCCCACCCCAAGAGCACCCTGCAAAAGGTACTGAGGGCAAGAATAATGAAAGACATAGTGGCCAATGAAACAGGAATATAATCTAGACATAACTTGTTCTGAGTCCCCTGAACCTCTCCTCCCTGCTCCTTCCTCCCCTGCTCAGTGGTCCCCCCACTTCTCAAGTTACTTACAGGGAGGTCTCCATCCACCAAGGTTGGGTCCTTGTTGACCGCCATCGTAGCTCTTCAAGCTGCAAAGCAGAGTCACAGGTCCATCAGAAAGCGCTCAGCTTGAGGCCCGCAGGGTCAGTTCCCAATCTCTCATGGCCCCGATGAGGCCCAGGCTGCCGGGGAGCTCCAGCTCCCTCAACAGAAGGCATTAGGCTGGAGCCTGAATGTCACAGACAAGCGGTCACTCCCTAGAGCCCCATTGGGAGGAGGTGCCCCACAGCCTACTTGTCAAGACTGATGTTTCTGACAAGGGTTCAGGGTAAGAAATGACAAATAAGGGTAGCTTTAAGAGATAAGAGGTTTTAGATGAAATTAAGGGGTCCCAGATGAGGATCCAAAAGAGACTAAAAGAATAAATTTCAGCTTCAGTCTTTTTTTTTTTTTTTGATGCAAAAGTTCTGCAACAATTCCTCTCTTTTTAGGCAAGCGTACCCTGCCAGTCCTTCCCTGAATGTTCAACTAGGAAGAAAGTCATCACTTAAAACCAGCTATTTCGGCTGTGTTCTGGAAAAGCTAGTGCCCCAGAATATCTACCCTACAGTCTTGGTTATTCACCTTGAATAATCTCTCCCCCTCAGTGGTTTCCCTGCGGCCTCTTCCTCTTCAGTGAAATTCTCAGGAGACCCTTACCCTCAGCTTCTTTCCTTTAACTCTCGAAAACAAACCAGGTAAGGCAGATGTTCCCGGGCCCCCCGCACTCACGCTAGCTGACGCTGCCTCAGTCCCCCAGAGCCCAGGCTGCTGAGTGTCTCCCCCAGCAGAAACAATTCCAGCCGCTCCAGGGAAGCCTTGGGCAATATTACTAACACCTCCCAGTTGGAGGAGGGCAGAGAGGAAGAGAACGTTGGGTTATTTGAGCCAGGGTCCCCTGAACATATCCTAACTTTGGCAAGGAGATTTGAGCAACTAGGAGGAGGACTGCAGAGCTGACAGAGATCCAGCCCCAGAGGAGTTATTATTCCAGAGCCACGAAATATCAGTTCTGAAACATGTTTCTGGCCCCCACTTCTCCAAAAAACTGTCTTCCAGAAGGAAGGTGTGGGAATATAGGTCATAAAACTCAAAAAATTCTAAAGTTCTATAATCTTTGGCTCCTTTTTCACAGAGTGTCCTGTGGACCGTTTTTAACCCATTTCCCTCATCCCTTATTATTTACTGTTAAGAGCAAATTTTGAACAGTAAGATTTGAACCCACACAGGAACAGAGTTCACCTGAATGTGCTACTCTTCGATTATTAAGATAAATTGCTCTTGGGGCACCTGGGTGGTTCAGTTAGTTAAGCATCTGCCTTCAGCTCGGGTCATGATCTCAGGGTCCTGGGATCGACCCCTGCATTGGGCTCCCTGCTCAGTGGGGAGACTGCTTCTCCCTCTCCCTCTGTCCTCTGCCCCCCACTTGTGTGCACTCTCTCAAATAAATAAAATCTTAAAAAAAAAAAAGATAAATTACTCTCAATGAAGAAGAGGACCAGAGCTAGGGGTTAACTTCTTGACATTCTAGCCTTTGAGGGAGCAATTTCAACCTCTGTAAATTCCTAAATTTCAAGGAAGTTTATTGAACTCTACCTGGTCTAAGGTGCCACCAGAACATGCTGTGGGAGAGCCAACTGGATTTTGCTGAGTCTGGAAAAGTGTTTGTGTTGACCAGGATCCTCTTACTGATCAACGGCATCCAGACAACCAAGAACTATCAGCTCCCATCCCTTCCTTAGCAACAAATCAGGCAGGAGCCCAAGTTCTAGTTCCTGGCTTCAAAGATGATGGAGGACTGTAGTGTAAGCCATAGTTTTCAGATATCTAAGAAGGGTCTTTTAAAATGGATAATGGGTATGAGGGGGCACCAGCCTGGCTCAGTCGGTAGAGCATGCAACTCCTGATCTCAGGGTTGGGAGTTCAAGCCCCGTGTTGGGGTTTATTCATGATAAAATGGATAATGAGGGGACAAAACTTATTTTCCTTGTTGTTGGTAGAATTACCTCTATTGTTGACCCTCTGCTAAGTTGTATGCTGTGGGCAATAGGAGAAAGAGGCAAGAGATGGGGAGATTTCTGATGGATTCTTGGTAATCCTGTATTTGTGATATAATAAGGCAGGGAATGAGGGGTCAGAAAAGGGAGAGTCAAACAGGGAGCCTCCAAAAGGAGTTATAAGTATGTGATACATTTAATACTTATTGATCCAACCCGGACTTTTAAAATACAAGACAGTAATGGAAAGGAAAGGAAGCATCTAAAAAAGGAGCCTCTGCCCTCACTTCAAGGTTCAGGACAAACTATCCATGAGGCTGGAGAGCAAACTGGGCCAAAGGGCTGTTCCAAGCCTTTGGAGTAATGGCCCTGGGCCAGAGAGTGTATAGGGCTCTGTGCCTGAAAGTTCTGCTGACAAAGCCGGTCGTTTGGCAGCTTCAGCTGGGAGTCTGGAATGTGGGTAAGAGGTGAGAAGCAGTGAAAGGGCCTAGGGCAGTCTCCTGGGAGCAGTCTGTCTTCTAGCCCCAGCTTGAAGGACACAGAGTTATCTTCTTTCCTCCCCTCACCAGCCCCTCCCGCCCCCTCCCTTCCCACATGAGCACAGGGACCTTGGTCCTCCTGCGCACAAGTGGATCCCACTGCTAAGCATGGCATTCAAACATTTGTTGCTGAATAAATTCTCAGGGAACAATGTTCAGTTGTGAATGTGCTGGCCTGTACATCTCTTAGGAACGTCTTTGGTTTTTAAAATCCCTCATGAAATGTGGAGGCTCGGAGGTGGGGAGGGTTCGTTAGAAACGAGAAAGATGTACAGGGAGGGAGGTACCAGGGTACCATTAAGGTTTTCACGAACTCTAGAAGAAGTAGTGCTCCCCAAATTCCCCATCACCCACCCTAAATCGCAGAGGACAAAAGTACCAAGATGGATGCCACCATAACATGCCACCACAGATTCAAGGCCAACTTCTCCAAGCAGAAGCAAAAGCTCCACCTGACAGAGCTGATACAGAAGACCCTGTCCTGGATGAGATCGCCTCAGAGGTCTCTTTCAACCCAGACGTTCCAATCTACATCTTTCTTCATCCTCCTCCTCAGCTTAGATCTTCCAGGCGAGAGCTCATTTTACCAGAGCGCTCTCTACCAACTGTGTATACTCTGATCATCTCTGGATCGCCCTTCATTTAGCGCTTCTTCATTCCCAGAACACATTCACAGACACTGGAGTCTCTTTTGTCTAGAAATTTATTAGACATAATTAATCTACAACAGTAGAGGATCTGGACAAAGTAAAATCAGTTGCTTAAACTTTTTACTTGCCCTGACCTAGCAGCTTTCATTTCACTTAAAATTCCCAAAGTATTTTCTCAAATCTTATTATCTTGATTAATCACTTTAAAAATAAGAGAGCCAAGGACGTGAGTCTGCTTTTTAAGAATCTCATTCACAGGGCGCCTGGGTGGCTCAGTCGTTAAGCATCTGCCTTCGGCCCAGGTCATGATCCCAGGGTCCTGGGATCGAGCCCCACATCGAGCCCCACATCGGGCCCCTGCTCAGCGGGGAGTCTGCTTCTCCCTCTCCCACTCCCCCTGCTTGTGTTCCTGCTCTCGCTCTCTGTCAAACAAATAAATAAAATCTTAAAAAAAAAAAAAAGAATCTCATTCACATTTATGGGAAATTTATTTAGTGTACATTTCTTTTCTCATTTCCATTCAGGTAAGTGAAATGGCTTTACTGATAGGACTGACATTGGCCTCCTAGCTGATGGCATCTTATTTTTCTGCTTCATTTCCCTCAAATCAGAGGATCTGCAATCACAAATAACTCAACACCCAAGATGGGAAGTAGGACCATGAATAAATGGCCTTTTCCACTAGCCCCTTATTGCTCTTTTCCACTCCCCCAACCACCTCACACATATGAAGTCTGATTTATCATAGAAAATTGTGATGCTCCTTCATTCAGGGTATTCATGAAATTTCTTAACTGTATAACTTTTGATGAAAATTAATGTGGTAGTGCCCAAACTGTTATATGGCTTTAAATAAAAAAATCTAGCTGATGAATCTAGACACAGTTTTAATTTTTATATAAACCACTAACAAAGTTCTAAAAAAGGCTTTTTGTACAGGATTCTGGAGTCTCACACGTCCACTCAATCAGGAAGGCAATGACCTATCCTCGAAAGAACACTGAATTGGGAGTCAGAGGAATGAGGTGCTGGCTGGTTTTTTAAACCTGTTTCCTCATCTGTCACAGGCCACCCACAGGCACCTGTTGTGACCTCCCATATTATGTGTACCTCAGTCCTATGTGCTTCTGATTTCTGCTTCCTCAATGCACCACCTAAAGTAACCATATCTACCATGAAGGTGCCTGATGCGTTTCTGATTCTACTTCTGGGCAGAGGAAGGACAGGACTGCCATGATGAAAGGCTATAAGCCCAGCCCCCTCCCCCCGCCACGCCTAGGCATGGGCCTCTAGGGAGAAGTGGGGTGGGGGGTGGGGGGTCGGGATCTGGTCAGAGGAATAAGAGGCCTGTACTAGGTCTGGGAGAGGGCTGGGTATCAGACCGACGGTAGTTGGGCAAAAGCAGTGAGGCGCACAACCCAAAGGTCGCTGTATATTAATGTTCAATTTTGGGGGCCTTTTTCCATTTTTATACATTCAGCAAACAGTAAGCTCCCACGATGAGCCTAAGAGATGTTCAATAAATGTTGGATGAAAGGAAAATACTCAGAAATTCAGAAGTCACTCCAGCCCTCTAAAAAACACATATAAATTTTCATGCGCCCCATTCTCCATTCTTGGCCCCACCTCTGCTCACACCACTGGTCACTAAATGCTCACGTGAACAAGTCTTTTGCGCAGTATGACATGGTCTGTGCCTCATGCAAATGTCCATCCTAAGACGTTATCTTTAAAGCAGGCACTAGTCTTCAGTATGAAACCACTTCAGTGCATCTTCAGCTTCATCTGAGGATAGGCCACGATGATGATGCCTGCTATGGAGGACACAAGACCTCCAAGTCCAATGATGCCAGGATTGGACTTATAGATCCCCAACTGGTCCAAGGGGTTCAAGATATCACAGAAGTTCTTCACTGTGTCCAGGAGCAAGGGAGGATGCTTCTTCAGAGATCGGAATAAGAGAAGGAGAAAGGACTGGAGCCATTCTGTTTCCTCATCAGCCACGCTGTACCCAAGAGGTTCCTGAGACAGGGACTTCTCCCTCTTTGCCCTGTCGTGTGCAGCCTGTTCCATCTGC
Organism: Mirounga leonina; assembly: GCF_011800145.1. NCBI lineage: Eukaryota > Metazoa > Chordata > Mammalia > Carnivora > Phocidae > Mirounga > Mirounga leonina. The sequence continues at coordinate 22,921,558 of NW_023270464.1, forward strand.
AGGGAGATTTCATACAGATCCCTGGCCAGGCTCAGCAGGAGAGAATAGTAGTAATGGCGGGCAGCCCACATGCGCCATTTCTCTTTGTTAATGCCAGAGGCAAGCCCTACGCTCCTCACCCACAGGATGGTATCACAGATGAAATAAATCACACGGTTCACGTTGGCTAATGTCAGGCATAAGCGGGGTACCAGGTCAGTGGCATGAACGCTCTGCTGAGTCGCCTGCACAGCATGTAACACATTGCCTAATCTGAACCCTGCAAGAAGAACCCACAACAGTTAACAAATATTTAATTACTATGTTATATGAAGGCAGAATCCCTATATCAGGGTGAGAGGCCAGCACTGGTGTTTTGACAAATGACTGTCATTTGAGGCTCAGTCTTTGCTCAGGCATAAGGAAGGACTTTGCAGTATATTAAGGACACCCAAAATGATCCTGGAAGGCACAAAAGACAGTGACTCTTTAAATTTATCACCTCTGTTCCAGTGAATACCTTAACATTGGCTTACAACATCCTTCAGGCAAGGTCAATCATGAGTATGGATTGCGACATTTGAATGTTACCAGCTATACTTCGTTAGAAGAAAAGTACTATAACATGAAGTCTAGATGCAACTTTATTTATTTATTTACTTATTTATTTATTTTTGCACATACGAAGCTTTGATTCACTGTGGCTATTTCTCTGACCCAGATGCCAACATTCTGGAGAGTCTGATGCCTTAGATTTTATTTACTTTCCAGACAAAGATGGCTTTTCTTATAAAACACCATTATCATTTTGCCATCTTGTGGTCCAAACCCCTTTTGGCTCCCTACTGTTAGGAAGACAAAGTAGAGATGGTAGGATTTAGTGGCTGGGAAAACTATTAATATTGTCGTATGTGACTCCTAGTTGAATTAAATCAACCACTACAAGGCATATCCTCATCTGAGCATGTAATTCAATTAATCAGGGATGTATCAATCAACAAATATTTATTGAGCACCTACTAGAATGAGTTATAGTCCTAAACATTATGGAGAATACAAAAGAAGTACTTTCCTTAAAGGACTATATCTTAGACTCAGCAAACGCTCAAAAGTGGCTACCCTCAAGAGACTTAGAATCTCAGGAGAATGTCTGGTATTATTTTAACAAAAGTAACACAAAACAGAATACGTAATGAATTATCCTGGGTTCCAGTTCTTGCTCTTGCATCAACTGGCTGAATGACCCTGGGTAAGTCCTTCCCGGACTTCAGAGACTAGTGATCTCTAAAGTACCTGTGAGTTCTAAACAATCTGAGATGTTTGTTCATACTAAACAATCTGAGAACTTCTTATCCTATCCTTCAAAGTCATCCAAAAAAGCTCACCCTACCCTTGACAGCTTAAGTCTTCTGTCATTGACCTTCCAATACAATGGTTTGCTCATAACAGTTTTGAGCCTTCGTGGGGGGAAAGAAGGCTCTCCTTCCCTTTCTCTCTAGCTACACCTCAAGTTCCACCTCCTCCCAAACCTTTTCCCCCCCTCTATCCGAGCTAATATATTTGGCACTAAATCTTATACATTATTTATACCATGTAATCTTATTTCTCTTATAAAGCTCAGCTCTCTACCCAAAGTAGTTGCTCAAAAATAATTGTTCAACATCGGATTTCTACATTCCATTCTAACATCTCTGCCTACCTACTGTAACAACATCTGATTCTTATCAAACAACTAAGATTCAGGCATGCAATTGTTACTAGAAGTTTGGGGTTTCCCAGTATGCTTTATTATTAAAATGAATTAAATGAGTGCAAGACACTGACTTCACTTTTGCCTGTAACATGAAACCATCCCACAAACAGGCCGAGAACCACCCCTCGATTTCCTCTAGCAATCCCTCAAGAGAAGAAGGGGAAAAGGCAAGCTATTCTGTTCTAGAGAATACAAAGGCCTTCCACAAGCCAGAAGCTCATGTTAGGGATTGCCAAAACGTTGTATAATTCTAAGAATTAAAGGTGAGCTAACACACTGTATGTCCACTGGCTATGATTAAGCAGAAAGATATGGTATAGCACCAAATGTGCACATAGGAGGGTGTTGGCGAACGGTCTGTAGCAAACGTTCAATCTTCTTGGCCTGTCATTTCATGAAGGCAGCTTTACTGGTCAACTTCATCAAAAAACTTCAAGGATTAGAAATTAATGATCTAGAAAGCATTTTGTAAATTACAGGGTCTGACGATTTGAAACCAGGAACCACTGTCCCTCAAGAGACAGGGTACTTACATTTACGGCCAGTGCTCACACTGGACTCCAGTTTCTTGAGCTTCATTACCACCTTCTCTTTGCCAGCTTTAGGCTCTAACAAATATCTAAGCAACATGCATGTGTACTGAGTGGCTCTGAAATGGAAAAAAAAAATGAGGAGAATGATTTACAAACCAAACGAAATTTGATTCATGAAGTAAGGAAAGGAGAAACATGTGTTGCTAAAAGCAAAGTTTCCAAGACAATTTCTCATATAAGTGGCTCTTACAAGAGCATAATTCTGCAACAGTCACTCCACGAGGCCAAAGGGTAGAACATGTGATGGAAATGTGACACAAAGGTAATGAAAGAGAACTCTGTAGTAATAGTGAACAGCCCTTCAAAAGGCCTGTTGCTGGCACAGAGAAATGGGTAGAGTCAAAGTGGAAATTGCAAAAAATCTCCCTCATGTTAAGTCTGCAGCGATCCATATTCTCTATTTTCTCCTGTTTAGAATGATTTTTCAGATTTCTAAAATGAACTTTTTACGTATCACCACCTACTCATGTGATCGGACATACACTCAAACCAGAACCAAATGAAAAGTTCAGTTGGCACATTACTGAATTTTTTGTAAAAGGATCAAATACACACCAATACATGAATATGTATAGATAGGCTTTTATATTTGTCTTTCAAAACTAGTTAGGATTTTATATAAATACAGACTCCTGCTTAATACTAAATAGTCCATAAAGTGATTATTGTTACGACTACAAATAACACTGCCTTACTAACAGCAGTGTAACCCATGAGAAGTTTTATATCACATGATCAAACATCTAAACGCACCGGAGTCTATTTAACAAAGAGGGTGCCTGTCTCCCACAGGCCTGTAACTGCACTGGAATCCCTGCAGGCTACACATGTTATTCTCAATAAAAATGTGGCACATTTTCCAAAATGGTGAACTTGTTATCGGGGATGAAGTAAAAAAGAATCTCTCTCTTTTAAAGTAGTTTCCTGGCTACAGGGCTCAAGCCTGACACGCCAATAAGCCCCCCTTCCTCAGATTTGGGCTAATAACAGGAATGCGTCCCAAACCCAGGTATTATTTTATGAATGCCAGTTAGTTTACAGGAGCTATAGATCACCATAGGGATTGGGAAATGAATACCAGAGAGCTCAGATCTTGCGGAAAAGTATATCCTAAACAATTATTTTATTAACCAACCTCACTGATAAACCTTGCAGGGTACATTCTGAGCGCACTGCATTTGAAGACTTCTTTTTAATGAAGCCTGTATACAACGTGACCATTTAAAAAAATCTATCAAATTAATTACAACAGTGGTATGGCTTGGTCATTAAAAAGGTGGGCACTGGAGTCAACTGCGTGGATTTAGATCTCAGCTCTGCCACTGTGTTCCTATTAACCTCCTGCTTCAGTTTCCCCATCTGTGAAATGGGAATCATTCAGAGTATCCACCTCTCAGGGTTGTGATGAGGGTTAAATGCATTAACAGTGGTAACACACTGAGAACAAAATCTGGCATAAAGTTGGCTTCCAAAAGTCTCATGACTGGGGCTATGCGTACTGGACTGTTTGTATCAGCACCAGCACACCCAGAAGAGAAGGGAAGCTGTTAAATGAAACCACAACCCTAACGATTTAGAAACCTGTATTTGTCAAAGTTCCTTTTTATTCTTTATTACTGAGCAAGAATCAACCAAATTTCTAAAAGAAACATCATGAACTAATTAGTATGAAAGCACAATCTCTGTTCAGTATTTTCAGTACTTAGAGGTGCAGTTAGTTGTCTGGCGCTCTCCATACGGTACTTGGTTTTACAGTTCACAAAACTATTCACACGCAGACTCTTGTAGGGGCCAAGAGCAGGCTGCCCCCAAATGTGCCCACTGATTATTTTAAATAAAAGTTACTTAAGACACAGCTGGTGCAAGGACACTCAGACCCCCCTCTGTCCCCCGGAAAGTAGGAAACACATCTCCCATATGAAAAATATCCTCCCTGTACTAAGAAATAAAAAGACATCCTTTAGGGGCTTTAGAACAGAGAAAGTTGTAGAAACAAACCTCGTTTCTTTTTTCTAATCCTACTACTCTCAGACCCTACGGGCTCGAGAGAAATTTCTGCCCCTCCCTTAACTATACAGAATCTAAACTGAAGGTCTTTCCCAGAATAAGGGTTCTTAGCAGAGATAAATTTTATCTGAATGACCCATCTGTATGGTAAGGTAAACATTTAATTACCAAACATCTGCTCTTCTTCTTTCACTCTGTGAAGTGCATTTCTTTCTTCTGAAATCCCAGACTTGTACTCCCTTCTCCTTAGCTCAGGATGAGACAGACAGACAGACACACACAACTAATTTTGCCTGTCTTTGGAATTTTCATGTCTAGGTGGATACCCTGTGTGTACACCTGTTAAATTTGATTTTCTTCTTTTAATCCGTCTCAGGTCAATTTGATTCTTAGACTAGCTAGAAGGATCTTTGAGAGAACAGGAATTCTTGCTCCCTGACAAACTTTAATCAGATCTTTAACCATGGCCATTTTTAACTTTTTTATCATTTATAGACAATTAATACTTTACTCAGATCCTTTTACAAAAGTTTCCTGCATATGTGTTTCATCTTGAGAGATTCATAAAAAGGAACTTTGACAAATACAGGTTTCTGATAACCTTAAGATCATAAAACTGAACTGGGAAATAATTTTTGAAACTAATGGAAGAACAGAATTAAAGCAGATCAAGAATAAATAACATGGGACTAAATGAACTGAGGAGGATAATTACAACTGTGACATTTTTGCTTGAAACATTGATAATTTTTTAATGTTTTGTTTCTCCAGATTTAAGAAAAGTTCTTCTCTTAAGCTATGATTTACAACAATTTCTTCTTCTCCCTATCTGATCCCTCCAGAATTCAAAAACTCCCATTGAATTCTTGTATTTTTTTTGACAACATATTTATTTGGGTAAGTTCAGTAAGAGTTTGTTCTTCTTGTAACAGGACACAATTGGAAGCATGGGTTATATTACCAAGGCTTTGACTGGAAAGTCACATTTGGGAGACAGGCATTAATTTGGATATGACTAGACAGGTTTAAGGCACTAAGGGTGACTCTATGGAGCAAGTAAAGCCCTTTGGAAAAACAGCCTGACAGCTTGCTTACAGGGCTCCCAGCAATCTTACCAGGTGAGTAAAGGAGGTCACATCCTGACAGGTGCAAGAACCTCAGGATATTCGGGGGGGCCTGAAGAAGAGAGGAATTAACCTTAACCTGTAGGTATTACAGGTGAAGTCTGATGGCAAGTATCTGGCTTGGCTTCTGGCATCAAACGGCCATTTAAAGTTCAATATGGATATTCCTTATAAAAAGCTCCAGCAAAGCAGATTTAAAAGAGCCTGTATGATTAATCACTATTTTTGCTGCACTTATATAAATAATCAGGCCAAGTTTATCCAAACTAGGCTTATTTTGCAAAGAAATTAGTCTTGATTTGGCTATCTTTGGTAAAATGAGAGTGATTATATGAAAAAAAAATTATGTTTCAATAACACACCTTTGTGGATATTAGATTCGAATACAAGTCATTATAAACTGGACTAGATCCTGATTTCTTCTAGTTTCTTCCAATGCCTGGCTACAATTCTCCAACCTAATATTTTTTATATTTTTGACTTGAAGTCATTTGATAACTAAGACTGACCTTTCTCCTAAAGCCCTGCAAACTGAATATGAACAACTTGATGTGAACTTCAGAAAAATCACAACAGCTCACACATGAGCAATCTTCATGCCTGGTGCTCTATGAGCCACTCAAAATGATCACCAGAGATACTCAAACTACAAACCAAGCAACTCTGTCAGATTGCCACAGTCTGCCCTCATTTTATGTAAAGATGCTTTAAACCTGACAACTAGAAATCCTCGACTGGCTACATTGAGAACTCCGAAACTGGCTTATAATTTGATCTAATCGTGAATCGTTGTTCTTCTTTTGTTTCCATAGAAATGCCTTATTTATTACCTGATTATTTGAACCATAGGCCTAACTTTGAGGACACACACTTGCACCGCTGCCTCCTGAAATGAGTTTAACTAAAATGACCTATTGTCAGAACTAAGACACTGGTTCAAGGAAATGGAACAACTTATCAGCTCAACTTTTAACGTAAGAAACTTCCAGGGAAGTTTCAGAAAAGGAAATTGTAGGGGCGGAGGGTAGGCCACCCCAAAATGTGCCACTTGGGCATACTGATTATTCTAAATAAAAGTTACTTAAGAGACAGCCAGTGCAAGGACACTCAGACCCTCCTCTGTCCCCCAGAAAGTAGAAAACACATCTCCCATATGAAAAACACCCTCCCTCTACTAAGGAAGTAAAAAGACATCCTTATCACCGGAGATAGGAGCTTTAAAACAGAGAAAGTTGTAGAAACAAACCTCGTTACTTTTTTCCTAATCCTGCTACCTCAGCCTAAATCCTATTTAGGATTCCCGCCTAAATGAAGCTCCCAAACACCCGTTTTCTTTATCCTGTCAATTCCTCACAAATGTATTGTCTGTTTGCCTAAAATGTAGAAACACTGCCTGCCTGGGGCATTTCTCTAGGTCTTCATTTCAATACTGGGCCTCTGTGCACACACCTTTTTTTTTTTCCCCCCTGCTGTGAACCTGTTCCGTGTAAACTTAATTCTTAGTCTAGTTGAAAGACCTTGAGGGTAGAGGAAGAATTTTTCCTTCCCTACAATCTCAATGAGGTAGACAGGGCAATAACAGAAGAGAAATACGACTTCTGTCTCTCCATAAGCATTTCATGGGGGTATTTGTAGCCACAACCAAGTGGCTGACTTCCCTGGCCACAAATGCCAACCCAAAGTTCATCTCAAAAAAAAAAAAAAAAAAAAAAAAAAAATTCCGGGGGACGCCTGGCTGGCGCAGTCGGTGGAATGGTGGACCTCTTGATCTCGGGGTTGCCAGCTCGAGCCCCACCTTGGGTGTAGAGATTACTTAAAAAAACCAAAATCCTTAAAAAATAATAATAATAATAATAATCCCGGAAGAACGCTGAGTGGAGAGGACCCGGTCTCTCCCAGGTTAGGAGAGCGCTGGTGGGCTGGTCCACCACGGTCAGGGCCTGGGCGGCTCCGGGGCCACACACCGGGCTGTCCCGCGGAGGCCCGGCCGGACCGCAGGGTCCGGTCCGGCAAAGTGCCGGCGAGAAGGGCTCCGGAACCGAACTCCGTCCCGCCGCCGTCCACTGGGCGAGTCCCTCCTCCCGAAGCCGGAAGACCCGAGACCCAGCTCGGGTCGCAGCACCGGGAAGAGGTGGAGGCCGCGGGCACCTGCCTCACCTGAAGAGTCGGTCCCGGCCCTGGGTCTGGTTGGTGAAGCGGATGAAGCCGTCCATGGCTCCCGGCCCGAGGCCACGTGTCGCCCCGGGTTCAGTCGCGAGTCCTCAAGGGTGTCGCCGCGTCCCCGCGGGAGAAGCTGAGTCTCCCCGCCCCACTGGGGGCCGGCGCGCCGTCCGAAGAACGACTTTGCGGGCTTCCGGTGGGGGCCGGAAGTGGCCGTTACTAAGGCGACGCCACGCTCCCGGCCCAGGTGAGCAGAAACTAGGCTTCCGGCCCGGGGTTCAGCGGTTCCCCGCGTGTCCCCGGACGCCCTTCGACATCTAGGGTCTCCTAGAGGGGGGCTCGAGGGGGGGGGCATCTCCTCAGCCTCCGGCCTTCCCGGAGATCCTGGGAACTCAGGAACCCCAAGGGGCCTCCCGAGTGGAGATTCCCCCGAGGTTTTGCTTGGGGACTTTGGGGCCTAATCATTTCCCACCTCTGGACCTCGGTTTCCCTTGAGCAACACCGGCTCCAGGTCTGGGGAAGGAAATGGTTAGAGCAGAGAGAAGCCAATGCGTGGTATGTAGTTCTAGCATGAAGATCTGGGTAAAGTGAATTTTCTGTTCGGATCATTGAGTACTCAAAGAAGATTGCTACCTGAGGAAATCCTAGAAGGGTTAATATGGACAAAGTGGAGACAGAAATCCATTACGACGAAATTGCACCACTGAACGTTGGTTCTTTGGGGCTTGAAGACGTGGAATCCCACCTGTTCCATAGCAGTAATATTACAAAATACACCCCCTACAATCAAAAAGTGAGGTCACCTATTTTTTTTTTTTAAAGATTTTATTTATTTACTTGACAGAGAGAGAGACACAGCGAAAGAGGGAACACAAGCAGGGGGAGTGGGAGAGGGAGAAGCAGGCTTCCCGCGGAGCAGGGAGCCCGATGCGGGGCTCGATCCCAGGACCCCAGGATCACGACCTGAGCCGAAGGCAGACGCTTAACGACTGAGCCACCCAGGTGCCCCGAGGTCACCTATTTTTGTAACCTTTATTCCCTTGGTCAGGCCTGCCCTTAACATTTGCAGGCCCCAGGGGAAGACTACAAATAGACACCCACATACCATATGGTTATTTTTTATTTTATTATTTTTAAAATACTTATTTTTAAAGGTTTATTTTTATTTATTTATTTGAGAGAGTGTGTGCTCAAGGGCATGGGGTGGGGGGCGGACAAGGGAGAGATCCCAAGCACACTCTCAGTGAGTGGGGCTACATCTCAGGACCCTAAGATCATGACCTGAGTGGAAACCAAGAGTCAGAGACTTAAGGACTGAGCCACCCAGACACCCCAAAAGCTTTTATTTTTAAATAATCTCTACACGGAACCTGGGGCTTGAACTCAGAACCCCAAGATCAAGAGTTGCATGCTCTACCGATTGTGCCAGCCGAGCACCCCCAGATTTCATTTTCTTTTTCATGTGTATTTTGAATTGCTGCAGCTTTATTGAAAAAAAAATTATCCTTTTTCCACTGAATTATCTTTGCACCTTTGTCAAAAATAAACTGTCCGTACATATGTGAGTCTAATTCCGGATGCTTTATTTGGTTTCACTGATCTATTTGTGCATTTTGATGCCAGTACCACACTGTCTTGATTACTGTGGCTTTATAATAACTCCTGAAATAGGTAGTATTAATCCTCCAATTCTGTCCTTTTTCTACATTATTTTGGCTATTCTAGGTACTTTGCATTTCCATATGAATTATAAAATCAACTTCTAAATTTCCTTGAAAAAAGAAAAAGTCCAGCTGGAACTATCATAGAGATTGTGTTGAATTTATAGATCAATTGGGGGAGAACTGACATCTTAACAAAAAAAGCAAGGTATCTCTGTCCACTTATTTCGGTCTTCTTAGGTTTTGTGTATTCCTAAATATCTTTCTGTTACTGATTTCTAAAATAATTTTGTGTGGTCAGAAAACATACTTCATATGACTTGAGTACTTTTAAATTTATTAAGACCTGGCTTATGGCCCAGAATAGGATTTGTCTTGATAATGGTTTTATGTGTACTTAAAAAATGCTGTCCACTGCTGTTATTGGGTTGGGTGTTCTAGAACACTGCTCTACTGTTCTTCACTGGTGGTTTCCTTAGGAAATCTGCTGTCATCCTTTATTTTGTTCCTTTATTCATGTCTTTTTTCCTCTGGCTGCTTTTCAGATTTTGTCTTTATCACTAGTTTTGCTCATAATGTGCTGTGGTATAGATTTCTTTGTGTTTCTTTTGCTTAGGACTTGTTTTTCTTCTTGGATCTGTGAGTTTAGAGTTTTCATGGGGATTTCAATCACACTTCTATTAGGCTACTTCAGGTTCTCCCACACCTCACTTTCTTCATTTTTTTCTCTTTATTTCAATATTTCTATTGCTGTATCTTCAAATTTACTAATCTTCTGTCCATCTAATTTGTTTTGCTCTGAGAACTTGTGATTAATGTAATCGAACGAATTATTCATCTCAGACATTGTAGTTTTCATCTCTGAAAGCTCAGCTTGGGTTTCTTTGCAACTTCCACATCGCTAGCTAACATTTCCTCTTGGTTTTTGAACATGTGAAATACATTTATAACTGATTTGTCTGCTAATAACTGTGTTGATGATGAGTCAGCTTCAATTGACTGACTTTTCTCTTTTATTATGGCTGTGTTTTCTTGCCTCTGCATGCCAGGTCATTTTTTTTTTATTGCTTTGACAGTGCAAGACCCCACTCTGCTACAGGTGAAGCATCTTAAAATGGACCCCATGTGCCACATTAAACGCCTTTATTTAACTGTAATTTTGAAAGCCTTTTTATAATTTGTACAGTTTTGAGTTTTATGAAGTTCAGATTACTTGTTCTTTTCTATGGACTGAAACGTTATGCACACATGCAGACTGGAGCTGCTAAGTTGTAATATTTTTGTGAATGTTTAATTATTTTGATTTTGTGAGGATTTTGTTTTGTTTTAGTCTATTTTTTTTTTCTGAGTCTCAAACATTTCTGTAGGCCCTAGAAAAATCTCACAGGCCCTGGCACTCGGTCTACAGAACTCCCAGTTGGTAGCAGTGGGCCTAGAGAGAAAGGACCAAATGAGACAGCAAGGATTAAAAGTGCCTGAAGGGCATCTGGTTGGAGGCGAGAGAAAGGAAGGAGAGCAGTCCTGGCTCACTACCCAGCTGGCCTGGGCACAGCCACTTGCAGAGATGGAAGAAGGAGAAGACCGAAGTTGTAGGAGAGTGGTTGGATTCTAGTTGGAACCCAGACAGACACTCTCTGAGTAGGAGCTGGGAGAAAGGCAACAAGGATGCCACATTTCCTCTCCCTGTGCCATAGCACCCATCATCTTGAGCTGGCCTGGAAGATGTGACTCGTTAATACCCGTTTCTGCTGATATCCTTATAATATGAAGATCATTCTTTAGTGATGTGGTAACAATCCTGTGATAAATAAGGAAAATGCCAGTCTCTAGAATAAATAGTCCCCATGGGTTTTTGGGCTTGAGAAGATGATATGCTGTCTTCTGGTAACTTCCCTTTTTTCTCAAAGTACCTTTGCTTGCTTCCTTTATCAGCTTTTCAGAGTTTCCTAGACGTTCCCGGTGCCAGCTTCTGTGATGTCAATCCCCAGAGGAAGTCAAGTCCAGAAGAGGTTCTCCAGTTTTATGAGAAAGGGGCTGCTGGAGGTGCCGTCCCCAACAGAGAAGGACTGGCCTAAGGATGATGAAGATGATTATGTCTTCGTAGACTTGGGTCAGGAGGTGGATTCCCTGCCACAGCCTTATCGCATGATCAACAAGATGGTGAACCTTCTGTTTGACAGATGTTGGGAAGTTATTCAGGAGAGGGATGCACTGAGGGATGTTGAGTTCAGCCGGACCCAGCCCACCACCTACCCTCCACTTGTAGAAAACAAGGTATGGAGCAGCTGACCAGGAGTTCCTGTTTCCCAGTTGAGGGTTAAGAAATGAAAATACCTGATCCAGGGAAGGAACTCCTACAGGGAACCTACTCATTAAGATAGGTGCATTTTTGAAAGATTACTAGGCATGCTGATGTTGATTAAAATGGATCTAGTAATTACCTGGGAGGAATGGGTGTTCTGATTAGCTGAAGATTATACAGAAAGTCTTTTATATTCTGTTGTTATTTAAAAATATTTCTGAATATATTAATCACTCTCTTGCTTGATGGTTGAGAATCGGCCAGTGTCTCAGCTATAGCTCTTTCCACAGCATTCTAGATGAAAAAAGTACAGGGAATGGGGCCATTGTCCACTCATCACAGGGCTTGTGGTTGTGGTTAGTGTTGTAAATGTTTACTGATTCCCAACTTATTTGTTTGCTCTGGCTCCTTTCTACTAAAAGTAGAATGCTATGACTTTCTTGATATTTGGGCAAGATATTTAGATGGGTACTGTTTGGGGTGATATTATATCTAGGAAGGGCCCACATGCCTCTTTGAAAAATTAGCTCATATTCTTGCAGCTGGTGGCAGCTGAAAATCATTCCTTTTCTCTTTGTTTTTGTTTTCCCAGTTCAACAAAATGCCAAATTGTATGGCGATTTCCCAAGACTATGTCTTTATTGGAGGAGCCAAAGGATTCTCCATCTATAACCTGTACAATGCTAAACGAATATATATTTGGGAGAAACTTAAGGTTGATGTCACTTCCATCTGGGCCACAGATTTGGGGAATGAAATACTTATTGCTCCTGTGGATGAAATGGGTACATGTTCTTCCTCTTTTTTTTTAGCCGAATTTATAGTTATCTGTAGACTGTTCAATTTAATCTCCTTTCCAGGTATGGGTGGGGCCAGACCTGGAGAGTTCTCCTTGGTCATGTAGTATTAACTAACATCCACAGGACAGGATGGTGTGCCAAGCACTAGTCTAACATTGCACATAGGTTAGCCCATTTAACCTTCACAATAGCTCTAGGAGGTAAGCACAATTTCTTATCCCTGTTTTTCAGAAGAAGCAACCAAGGCATTGAGGTTAAATAACTTACTTGAGGTAATGTGGAAGGTGAGTGGCACAGGCAGGATGCCAACCAGCCAGTGTGGACCCAGAGTTCACACCCTTTGGGCACTCAGAAATCCTACTGCTCATAAAAATCAGGGATTGTTTCTTCCCCTCAGCGTGAGGATGAACCAGGGCTTCATGGGGATGATAGTACACAGAACCATAGACAGTGTCGTGGAGGACAGTGCTTCTGCAGGAGAGTGACCTGACCAGATTGGCATTTTAGGAAGGACACTATGGTAGGAGCAAGTCAAAATGAGAGGCAGAGATATGGTTGTTTAGTAGTTTACTTGTCCAGGGATGCAATTCTGTACTATCCCCAAATAAACTTATCTTCTGTTAGAAAGAGAGGAAGAGGGCGCCTGGGTGGCTCAGTTGGTTAAGCGACTGCCTTCAGCTCAGGTCATGATCCTGGAGTCCCGGGATCGAGTCCCGCATCGGGCTCCCTGCTCAGCAGGGAGTCTGCTTCTCCCTCTGACCCTCCTCCCTCTCATGCTCTCTGTCTCTCATTCTCTCTGTCTCAAATAAATAAATAAAATCTTTAAAAAAAAAAAAAAGAAAGAGAGGAAGAAAGAGAGAGAGAGAGAAAGAAAGAAAGAAAGGGAGAGAGAAAGAAAGAAAGAAAGAAAGAAAGAAAGAGAGAAAGAGAGAAAGGAAGGAAGAAGGCAGGAAAGAAGGAGGGAGGGAGACCAAGAAGAACTGTTGCTTTCATCAAGGAGAGAAATTATGAAAGTCTGAACCAAGGCACAGGCTGTTAAAATGAAAGGAAAAATCATACTATGGTTATGTAAGATGCTATCACTGGGGAAGTGAGGTGAGGGATATATGGGAACTCTTGGTACTATTGTTGAAACTTTTCTGTAAGTTTGAGCATGCACAGCCTTGAGGCAGCTAGAGGGGGAAAGTTGATACTCAAGAGGAGTTTGGTCTAAAGATAGGAGTGTACTTTATCACTGCATTACATCTGCTTGGTTTCACGTCTGTGTGATCCTCAGTGTAATGCATGTGAAGGCAGAGACTGCCTTGGTTGTCCCTGGCATATTTGTGGTCATGGAGCAGCTATCCCTTGGATGTTTATTGTGTTGAGTTAGACCTTCACCCACAGTGGGCCCTTTACCTTTCTGGATTACGGGTATTGGGGCAAGTTAAGAGTGTCTTACAGAGGCTTCTAGGACAAGAGGATGGGCCACGGTAGGCAGAGAGGACCCAGGAGGTAGAACAGCCTGAACATGTCAAGTCAGGGGTGGAGGAAGCCAGGGAGACTGAGTCAGCAGGGGCCATGGAGAGGCCAGGAGGAGGCTTAAGAATCCATAAGCACAAGATGATAATTCAGAAAGTCAGATATAAAATTCCAGTTCTTCTTTGATTCATTTGTCTGTCTTACATTCTCTGTTTCAGGTATTGCTAGACTGTTTTATTTTAATAAGGATGGTCTTTTCCTAATCAAAGCCATCAATGAAGTGGTAAGTTCCTGTTCTTTCACCTAGAGCTGGGCCAAAGGCTGTAGCAAATGAAGTTTACTTTTACTATGGAGGTGACAACAGTTGTCCTAGAGTAGAAAGATAGAGACTCTCTGGATGGAGAGCCTCCTCTAAAATATCCAATTTAAAGATCCCCCACCAGCTCAGGGTACATGCTGAATGCTTTGGATTTATTTACCCTGTTGTCGGGAGAAGAAAGTTACTAAGGAACTCCAGTCCAGATTGAGCACCAGACCAATATATTCAGCAACTATTTACAAGTCCCTAAATTTTCCAGGCTGCTTCACATCCTGTTCCCTTGCCTGTGCTGTTCCCTCTGCTCAGAGTGCTCCCCTTGCCTCCCTACCTACTATGTGTGCCTCTTAAATTTCCCTCATTCCCTTACATTTCCTTTAAGACCAGCTCAGATATTTCCTTCTCTGAGATACTGTCCCTGAGATGCCCCAAAGGACCCGTTGTCTCCCTCCTCTGTCCACCCCATACAGAACAGAATCTCTATCACAGTGTTTTCTCCACTCTGCATACTTAGTTGTTTGTATGACTACTTCTTCTCTTGGACGTAACTGTTCTGAGGGCAGGGGACATGTCGTATTCACCCACGTATCCCTTGTTCCTAGCACACTGCCTGTATACTGTGGGGTCTCGGAAAGTGTTTTGTGAATTGATGAGTCCAGAAAAAAATGAGAGAGAGAGAGAGAGAGAGAGAGAGATTGCTCAGAGTAGATTTTTAATTGCAGTTTAACTTGTAAAAAATACCATTGATGGGTATACAAGCAAGTCAGTGTGGAAAAGAAAGTATTTTCAACAAATGATGCTGGAATGCTAGATTAACAAGTAGGGGGGAGACGAACCTCCACCCTACTTTGCACCATATATGAGAAATAATTTGAGCTGGATTATAGGTCTAAATGTAAAGGCTAAAAACATTATCCTTTTTGAAGAAAACACAGGAAAATATTTTAGCTACCTTGGGGAAGGCAAAGATTTCTTAGGACATGGAAAGCACTAAATATAAAAGAAAAAATTGATACTGGACTTCATCAAAGTTAAAAACTTCTTATTCTCATACCATACACAAAAATTACCTTGAAATGGGTCACATGTCTATCTGTAAAATCTAAAATCATAAAACCTCTAGAAGAAAACATGGAAGTCTTGTGACCTTGGGATTGGCAAAGAGTTTCTAGCTGCAACATCAAAAGCACAACCCATACGATAAAAAATTGATAAGTTGGATTCCATCAAAATTAAAAACTTCTGTAGATGACACTGGTAAAAAGAATAAAAAGACAAGCAGTGGCCTGGGAGAAAATATTTGTAAATCACCTATCTGATAAATGACTTGTATCCAGAACATGTGATGAACTCTCAAGACACAAACTCAAAAATAAGGCACTAAACTACCCAGTTTTCAAAATGGGCAAGGGTTTGAAAAGAAAAGACAGTTCACCAAAGAAGATACATGGAAAGTAAATAAGATGGTCTGCATCCTTAGTCATTAGGAAAACAAGTCAATCACAGTGAGCTACCACTACACATGCATTAGAATGCCTCATGTTAAAAAGAGTGACCACACCCAGCGTTGGGAGAGATACAGAACAGCCAGAACTCATACACTGCTGGTGGTAAAGTAAAATGGTACAATCATTTTGGCAGGTTTTTTTTTTTTTAAGTTTTTTAATTTATTTAAGTAATGTTTACACCCAACGTGGGGCTCAAACTCACAACCCTGAAATCAAGAGTCGCACGCTCATCCAACTGAGCCAGCCAGGCACCCCTTTGGCAGTTTTTTAAAAGTGTTAAACATACACCTACCATACGCTCCAGGCGTTCCACTCCTTGATATTTACACAGAACTGAGAGCATATCTCCATACAAACACGTGTACGTGAATGTTTATAAGCAGCTGCATGTGTCATAGATAAAAACTGGAAGCCACCCAAATGTCCATCAGCAGGTGAGTGGATAAGCAAATTGTGGTATACCCACACAATGGTATGAACTATTAATGCACGTAACAATGGATGCATCTTAAAATAATTATGCTGAGTGAAAGAAGTCAGACACAAAAGAGTACACTCCGTATGACTCCATTTATAAAAAATTCTGGAAAATACAAACTAATGTAGTCACGGAGAACATCAGTTTTTGCCTGGGGTGGCGTGGGAGGAAGGTGAAGGGGATGATTACCAAGGGCAGGAGGAAACTTTCCAGGTGATGGATATGTTCACGGTCCTGTGGGGATGGTGTCAAGGGGTATACGTATGTCAAAACATCAAATTGTACACTTTAAGCATGTGTAGTTGGTATATGTTATTATATCCCTATATCCTATAACATATACCTGTTTAAAAAAATTAAAACTTCTCATCAAAAGATGTTAGTAGAGTTCACTCTGTAGCAGGAGCTGACTGGAGCCTGAGGGCCTTGAGTGGCCCCACTGGTGCTGGCCAGTGACCCTCACACCCCAGGAGGAGCCTCACACCCCAGGAGGAGCCGCAGCCGGCCCCAGTCAGAGTGACCACAGTCCTGAGCAGTGGGGCAGAGACCCAGCAGGGGCCTCACAATGGCCCCGCCCACACTGCAATGCCCCCACCCACGCCACCTGCCACCGTGCAGGGAGCTGTGGCATCTGCTGGTGGGGACAGGAGGTCACAGCAACAGAGGTTTAGGGACCAGTCAGATGATTCCATGTGCAGAACAGACATGGTTTCATTAGCAGCAAGGACACCAAGGAAGATGTATTTGCATAGCAGACTGCCATAAAGGGTAACCCCAAGAAGGGACTTTTCGGTATAGGAGCTGGAGAGATGGAAGAGTTTGATGTTGTTGGAGGAGAAAGTGTGCAGAGGCAGTAGGCCTTACAGGCCCTGGTGGAGTTCAGTGCAAGGCAGTAAATCCGCAGCAGAAGACAAGCACTGTGAACACCGTCCACGTCTAGGGCCATGCAATTACCAGTAGAATTCCAGACTCTTGAGAGTAAGGAAAGGAGTGAGGGGTCAGAGAATGCCCCTGAATGTCAGGCCCCACAGCACTGGGCCCAGCGCAGGCGACAGTCCCCACCTGCATGTGGGCAGAGACCTTTCGGGAGCCCATCACACCACACCAATCCTCCTGTGCAGAAGGGATGGAAGGGGTTGACAAGCAGGGTGCAGAAGCAGATAGATGGTGAGAGAATAAGGTAAGATAAGCAGTGAGAGAATCTGTATCAGGGGATGGGCCCTTCTCACTGAAGACAGCCTAGAGAGGACAGCAATGAAGAGGAGAAGGAAAATCAAGGAGATGAGACCCAAGATCAGCAGCCACCTCAACCCTGCAACTTCTACTACTGATGTAAATGCCCAGAAAACCTAGGCCATAAGATGTCAAAGGGACAAAAGCAGCTGAGAATTCAGGTGAGACTTCACGGCTCCTGAGGCTGAGCAGGGTGGGGCTGAGCAAATGCAGGCTTACCACCTGTACCATCATGCACTTCAGTCAGCCAACAAGGAGTGATCTCGAAAAATAAACTATCTGGACTACACCAAAATAAAAGGATTTTGTGCAGCAAAGGAAACCATCAACAAAATGACAAGGCAAACTACAGAATGGGAAAAGATGTTTGCAAATGACCTATCTGATAAAGAGTTAGTATCTAAAATATATAAAGAACTTTTACAACTCAACACCCAAAAAATAAATAATCCAATTAAAAAATGGACAGAAGATATGAACAGACATTTCTTCGAAGAAGACATGCAGATGGCCAACAGACACATGAAGATGCTCAACATCACTCATCATCAGGGAAATACAAATCAAAAAACCACAATGAGATATTACCTTGCACCTGTCAGAATGCCTAGAATCAAAGACAAGAAATAACAAGAATTGTCAAGGATGTGGAGAAAAGGAACCCTTGTGCACTGTTGGTGGGAATGTAAATCAGTGCAGTCACTGTGGAAAACAGTATGGAAATTCCTCAAAAAATTAAAAATAGAAATCCCACATGATCCAGTAATTGCACTACTGGGAATTTACCCAAAGAAAACGAAACACTAATTTGAAAAGATATATGCACCTTGGTGTTTACTGCAGCATTACTTAAAATAGCCGAATTATGGAAGGACCCAAGTGTCCACTGATAGATGAATGGATACAGAAGATGTGGTATATGCAGACACAATAGAATATAACTCAGCCATAAGAAAAAATGAGATCTTGCCATTTGCAACATGGATGGACCTAGAGGGTATAATTCTAAGTGAAGTCAGACAGAGAAAGACAAATACCATGTGATTTCACTCTTATATGGAATCTAAGAAACAAAACAAATGAACAGAGAAAAAAAGAAACTCTTAAATACAGAGAACAAATTGGTGGTTGCCAGAGGGGCAGGGTGGGGGGGTGGAGGTGGGAGGATGGGTGAAATTATGACACTCTGGCAGTAAGAAGTGAAAAAAAGATTGGAGCCGAAGACCTTAAGTGCTTGTTTTTCTACCATTGACCAGACAGCTAAAACTAGTGGCATTATCTGCAGCATCTGGTTTTTATTTTTACTTAAAGATACCTCTTTTTGGTAATACCAAATGGGTTTTTCAAAAAGTCTGGTTTTTCTTGATATACCCTTAAAGGTTTTTAAATTGTTTCATATCTAGCCAAGTTGAGATTTTTATTTTTATTTATTTATTTATTTTGGAGAGAAAGAAAGAGAGAGCAAGCCTGGGGTGGTGGGGGAGAGGCAAAGAGAGAGGGAGAGAGAATCCCATGCAGGCTCCATGCCCAGTGTGGAGCCAGATTCGAGGCTTGATCTCACCACCTGAGCCAAAATCAAGAGTTGGACTCTCGAGCAACTGAGCCACCCAGGTGCCCCTAGCCAAGTTGAGATTTTAAGCACCTCATTTTTAATTTGTAATAAAACATTACAACTTGATTTTTTTTTCAAAAAAAGTCAACAAAATGCAAACACCTATTAATAAAGGTCTTAATAACAATTATCTTCGTTATTATAAAGATACAATTAAGAAAATGAAAAGGCAAGCCACGGACAACCATAAACATTGAGTCTCTCACCTGGCCTGAAATTTGAGCAGATTTCATACTAGGGTTACAGTCAGTCTCTTCTTGCTGTGGACTGAATGTTTGCATCCCCACAGAATTCAGGTTGAAAATCCTAATCCCCAGTGGGATGGTATTAGGAGGTGGGGCCTTTGGGAAGTATTTAGGTCATGAAGACAGAGCCTTC
The DNA here is from genome assembly GCF_011800145.1 of Mirounga leonina. Taxonomy (NCBI): domain Eukaryota; kingdom Metazoa; phylum Chordata; class Mammalia; order Carnivora; family Phocidae; genus Mirounga; species Mirounga leonina. The sequence goes on from NW_023270464.1 coordinate 22,940,923, forward strand.
GTAAATGGGATTAGTGCCCTCAGATGAGGCCCAAGAGAGCTCCTTCAACCCTTCCACCATGAGAGGGCACCCTGAGAAGGTGGCAGGCAGGAAGTCTACAAACCAGCAAACGGGCTCTCCCCAGGCACTGAATCTGCCAGATTCTTGAAATCTGGAAATCTTGGCTTTTCAGCCTCCAGAAGTGTGAGAGAGAAAGGTTTATTGTTTATGAGCCATTTATAGCAGCCTGAACAGACGAAGACACTGTTGTAGTCCACATAGAGCCTTTCTTCAACACCTGACCAGTTTTCAGTGTCATACAGAACTTAGTTCAACTCATTTTGAATAACTGAGTGCTGGCATAGTTCTTTAGAGTTTGCAGAGATGACCAGGAGAACAGATAGTATGTAATCACCACAGTCATCAGGAGTATTTAAGAAACCAGGAAATATGTCCAAAACCTTTAGGCAGGAAATTGAAATTCCACTTCTTTATATACGATCTTGTCCAACTGCTGTACAAAAATGGGAAGTATGAAGCAGTTTGAGGCATCTTTTCATGTCTCAAGCTCTACGAGGATTTATGTTCCCTGGTGTGACCCACAAAAGACCCCGAAACACATTCCTCTCCGTCATCAGGCTGAGCTTACTCCATCAGCCCTTCTCTTCTTTTCAGGATGATGCCAGCAAGCAAACCACCTGTATAAAGATGGAGATCTCTCAAGGAGGGGACTTCGCAGCCTTCCTCCTACAAGGCAAGATTAACCGAAGGCTGATAAGAAGGTTCAGATTTGTAGTCTCTTCCAGATAACCACCTTTTTTCAAACCTTCTATTTAGAAATAATTTACAGGAGAGTTGTAAAGATCAGTACAGGGTTCCCCTGGACCCTTCACCCAGCTTTTCCAATACCAACATTTAACATGACCAGATGTTTCCATTTGTCAAAATCAAGCAATGACATTGGTATAATACTATTCACTAAAGGTGGTAGGATTTTTTTTTCAGATTTTGCCCATTTTCCACTAATATTTTTGTTCCAAGGCTCAATCCAGGATATCATATTCTATTTAGGCATCGGATCTTCTTAGTCTGCTCCGATCTGTGACAATTTCTCGGTCTTTCTTTTGTTTTCACGACCCTGACACCTTTGAAGAATACCAGTCAGATATTTTGTACAATGTCCCCCAATTTCAATTTGCCTGCTGTGTTTCTCATGATTCAACCAGGGTTACGGATTTGGGGGAGATGCCACAGAGGTGTCATTGTATATCGGGGGTATGTGCTAGCAACATCATCTAGTTAGTTGGTGTCTGCCAGGTTCCTCTAGTGTTAAGATACTGCTTTTCCCTTCCCATACTGTGTTAGAAGCAAGTCACTACGTCTAGGTCACACTCAAGGGCAGAGGATTTAAGCATCCCTTCCTGGAGGCAGGAGAATCAAAGAATTTGGGGGCATATGTTGAAAGCACCACAGTAATTGATAAACATTTGGGGGGAGATACTTTGAGACTATGCATATATCCCATTTCCCCTTAAAGTATAACCCCCCAATTCTATCATTCATTCTTGGATCTTACCTGCTGTCATTATTACTGTGGTGATAGAACATCTTTTATTCTTTTATTCAAGTGACTGTTAGCTTGATTTTTAACTTTTAAATATTTAGACACACAGTATATGGACCTCTATATTCTTGCCACAGGCCCCTCAAATGTTAAGTGCTTATATACTTTATAATGCTTTATGCATCAAAGGAAGCTTTTATACTTCGTCATATTTCCTAGGCCCCAACAAAGTACCACAAACCAGGTGGCTTAAAACAAAAGATATTTATTCTCTCCCAGGACTGGAGGCCAGAAGCCTGAAGTCCAGATGTCCAGATGATTACGTGTTAAAGAAAACACACTTAGCCAGAGTCCCAGACCAAGGGGAAGTAACCCTTCCCAGGTTGACAGGTATTGGGTATAGAAGCTGAGCGTGTTTCTGTGACAAGTTAAAGCCCCACAACCACTTCCATGGGTGGTCATTTCCTCAAATATCAGAAGAATGCTCCGGAGGGATCTCTCCCAATTCTAGCCCTCAGCCATACCCATTATAGAGTTATAGACTCTATAATACCGCCTTCCTCCCCTGATGGGAAAAGCTGTATGACAAAATGTCGGTGTAATTTACCACTTGGAACCTAGAAAACATGGGGACCGGGCAGAGCAGACAGCTTGGTTAAAAACTGTAATATCAGTGCTGTGAGTGTGAGGAGCCTGGTTTCCTTCAGAGGGTGGAGGCCTGAGGGGAGGCGCCCTACCGCTCTGGGGGAGTGAGGACTGGCAGTGACCCATTGCAGGACCACGTCTCCTTCCATTTGCCCAAGTGGCTGTTACAAGGGTGCCTGCTGGGGACACCTGGGTGGCTCAGTTGTTAAGCCTCTGCCTTCGGCTCGGGTCATGATCCCAGGGTCCTGGGATCCAGCCCTGCATCAGGCTCCCTGCTCCGCAGGAAGCCTGCTTCTTCCTCTCCCGTTCCCCCTGCTTGTGTTCCCTCTCTGGCCCCTCTCTCTCTCTCTGTCAAATAAATAAATAAAATCTTTAAAAAAACAAAACCAAAAAACCAAGGGTGCCTGCTGGTCCCTGTGCTGGGGGTTCTGAGAAGACAGGCTGTTCCTCACAGGAAACTTGTGGCCTGCTCACAGTTGCTCAATGGCTCCTTGGTTTCCCAATGCAGGAGCTGGAGATATTTGGCTGGATGTGTATAAATTGCCCAAGGAGTCTTGGCTCAAGGAAGTGGAGCACCCCCAACCTGCTATAAATCCAAAGAAGAAAGTCAAACAGCCTCAACCGGTAGGAAATGTCCCTGTTTTCCACTGATATGTTTCTCCCTCCCCTTGACCCACATCTAGCCTAAGGCCTCCTTGGGATTTCAGGACGAATGGGGCCTTATGGAGGCTGTAAGAGAGGACTGCAGGCACAATGGCCCATGACTCCAAAATTGATTTGCTTTGGTTAAAATAAGATATTAAAAAGTAGAGGTGTCCTCAGTAGTGGGAGCCTCACTCTCTCTTGTCTGAGAGTTGCCTCTCCACCAAGACCACTCCCAGGCATTTCTCTGGGAGAACGGTCTTTTGTCCTGATTCCTGCCTCATTGGTAATTTTTCCCCCCATCTGGACTGAAATAATCCTTTCATGCCTCACTGAATTTCCCAGATTATGGTATAAACTGGTTGTTCTTAATATACAGGAATACATTTATTCTTCATATTATTCTTAGAAAGTAGGTGCTCTACCATTTCAGTTTATTTTTTTATTTTTAAATTTTTTTAAAAGTCATCTCTGTGCCCAACATAGGGCTCGAACTCACGACCCCGAGATCAAGGGTCGCACACTCCACCGACGACTGAGCCTGCCAGGCACCCCCATTTCAGTTTAGTTACATGTGATCCCTGGGCCTTGTGCTCTGTCTTTAAAATATAGTTCCTCAGTAAATACTATTTTGAAACTTAATTTGCTTATCTATCCAATGTACACTTGTTATTTTTTAGCCAACAACAATTATTAATTGGGTGTGCCTTTAAAATGGACTATGTCAGGTGCTAAAGAATTGTGAAATTATTAATACAGGAGAGCAAGACAGACTCACCTTCACTGCCGAGCTCACTGAGGGCCTTTTCTCCCCAGTGAATGTCTTCAAAGTGGGGTGTAATCCTGATCCCTGAAGAGTCACCAGCCCAGAGATCTTCCTCCTCTAAACTCTTACAGAATTATTTCTTGTACCCCTTTTTTGGCATTTCCCATATACTACCTTGATTTTTAGTTATCCTTTTGTGCATGGAAGTTTTTTTTTTTAGTTAACTAGATGATAAATTTCTGGATTGTTAAAAACATACCTCCTGCTTCTTATGAACCAACACCACAGCATCATACTCAATGCCCCACAGATAGATTTTTTGAGGGCTTGATTTATTATCCAGTTGGGAAAACCACCTTGGAATGGGGATGTTTCTCACCATAATTCACTCGGTTTCCATACACTGAGAAGCCACCAACTAACACCAGTTGCAGGGGTAGTCCTGGTAACTATGAGTTACATTTAGAGTTGGTTAAATAAAATTGTCAACATGGCCAATATATTTTGCCAATCAGAAATATTTGCTTCAACTTAGATTTTTGGAATGGGCTCCTAACTGATCTCCTTACCTCTGTTCATTCATATTTCTTCCTATCACTATTTCCAGTTTCCCCTCCTACATTCTAAGATCCTGGACAATAGGGATCCTGTGTCAAAACCCTGCGGGGCTGGGGACCATGCAAGTACCAGTCCTCTGGGTCTACAGGATGAGTTTGCTACTGACAACAGTGATGGGGAGAAAGAGATTAAAGGGGAGGGGGCACATACATCAAGCCTATTGTGAATTAATTTCTCACTTTTCTCTTCAGAATACTCTTGAACCTGTGACTTCAGAGAATTTAGAAATGGTAAGGAGCTTTAAAGAAAATCTCCAGGGAGATTTAGGTTGCATGCCACTGATTTTTATTTTGACTTGAAATGTACTTTAAATACCAAGTATACTAGTAAAATGTTCCCCCAGGGCACTATTTTCAGACTCTCTGTGACTTAATCTTGTGCCTCATATCCACGGAAGAAGGCCCCCTGTCCCTGAGGATAATAGACCCAAGGCATTTGTCCAGAGATGGGTTTCCATGAAGATAAGGGAGGTGAAATTTCAGGGCCCCTCACTTGTATGGCTCCTTCCAAAGCCCTGCAAGGGACCCTAACAATGTGTTCACATGGTCATATAGTTTTGTAAAATTGGCAAAAGTAACATTTTAACCACAGTCACTTAAGACTACTCTCTCTTTTTACTCACACTTCCCCTGTCACCATTTACTCCATACCGTGTGGTGTTAGGATAGCCATGGGCATTTTGTGCTCAAAATTTTGTGTTCTCTTTTTTCACAAAGGCCCCCAAATCATATATCCTCAGGCCCCATGAGACCCAATTTGCCCCTGCCAAAATAACAGCCCAGTCCCCCAAGCCAAGTTTCCTGAGGGGTTTCATCTTTGTATTGGGATACCTTAGGGAACTAGAGGCTTCCCTGGAGCTTCCCGGCTCTCCCTTTGAGGCCAAGAGCCCACCGTGCTTTCCAGAGGCTCCGCTCTCGGGAGGACTCAGGCTTGCCAGTAGGGTAGAGGTCACCTCCACATGGAAGTCTCTCGAGAGCCCTCTGTTTTCCCTCTTTTTAAATTACGTTACGTTTCACATTATACAAACAATACGTGAACATATCATACCTGGGAAAAGCCAGGTAATTCAGAGAGAGCAGCTGTCTCCACAGGTCCTCACCATTATTAGCCTGATGGGTGTTTTCTCAATCTTCAGTGTGTATTTAGATTCTTACCTTCGTTTATCTTAAAAAATATATAGTTTTGTTTTATGGGAATGTCTTTTCTATGGGAATTTTTTTCTATTTTTTTGTTTTATGAGAATTTCCTATACTATTTCTATTTTCTTACAACCTTGCTTTTTTTTTTTTTTACTCATCAACTTATTGGCAAAGTTTTTCAATGTCAAATAAACCTACCTTGTTCTTTTGACCTCTTGTATTCTGTTCCATATTATGGATATACCACAGTTTATTTGGGGTATGAGTCTATTGATGATACTGAGGATATTCCCAATTTATGGCTTTTACATAACACGGTGAAAATCTTTGTAAATTCTTTGTATACCAGGTGCTTCTGAGCATTCAGGTACGTGCATTTTTAGTGTTAATGTAGATACTGCTAAATTGCCCCCCCCAAAGTGGCATGACAATTTACATTTAATCAATTTCTCCACAGCCTCTCTGACCTTGATATTATTATTATTATTATTATTTTTTTTTTTTTTGCAAACTGATGGAACAAAATGACATCTCGTGTAATTTTCATTGATCTCTTTCATATTTTTTATTGGCCACTGAGGTTTTCTTTGAATTGCCTGCCTGTATTGTTGTCTTGTTATGTATTTGCTTCCAATTCATTGTTTCCCTTTTTCCTTTGTTCATGTGCTTTTCTGTTGTAAAGAAGTTTTAGGTTTGGGATGCCTGGATAGCTCAGTCAGTTGGGTGTCCAACTCGATTTTGGCTCAGGTCACGATCTCAGGATCGTGAGATTGAGCCTCATTTGGGGCTCTCTCTCTCTCCCCCTCCTTCTGTTCCTTCCCACTGCGTGTGCATGCACACGCTCTCTCTCTCTCTCAAAAAAAAGGGGGGGGGAGAAAAAAAGAAGTTTTAGGTTTGGATACAGTCAGAATTTTCTATCCTTTTTTTTTTTTTTTTAAATACTCATTGCACTGGGCGCCTGGGTGGCTCAGTTGGTTGAGCGACTGCCTTCGGCTCAGGTCATGATCCCAGGGTCCTGGGATCGAGTCCCACATCGGGCTCTCTCCTCTGCGGGAAGCCTGCTTCTCCCTCTCCCACTCCCCCTGCTTGTGTTCCCTCTCTCGCTGTGTCTCTCTCTGTCAAATAAATAAATAAAATCTTTAAATACTCATTGCACTGAAGAAGGCTTTCCCCACCTCAAGGTTATAAATAAGTTCTCCTGTGGTTTCTTCTAATAATTTCAGAGTTTTGTTTTTGATATTTCACTCTAATTCATAGGGGAGCATCTTTTGTGAATGGAGTGAGAAGGGGGTCAACTTTTATCTGTTTTTTTCAAATAGCCAATCATCACACAATATCCTTGAGTAATTCATCTTTTCCCATTTGTTTTGAAATGTGATCTTTTATCATTCCTATATATACGTCTATGCTCTTTATCCTGTCCCATTACAATATTCATCTGCCTACACCAGGACCTTAATGAACTTTGGAGCAAAACTGCTGGGGTTCTAATCTTATCAATGCCACCTGCTTATTTTCTGTTCTATTTTCCATACTTTTATTGTTGTTTACCTTTGGGGAAATCTCACTGGTTCATTCTTTCCACTCTCTCACTGAGTTTTTCATTTTTTTTCAATTTTTTTAATTGTTATGTTAATCCCCATCATTAGTTTTAGATGTAGTGTTCCATGATTCATTGTTTGTGCATAACACCCAGTGCTCCATGCAGAATGTGCCCTCCTCAATACCCATCACCAGGCTAACCCATCCTCCCACCCCCCTCCCCTCTAGAACCCTGTTTGTTTTTCAGAGTCCATCGTCTCTCATGGTTCGTCTACCCCTCCGATTTCCCCCCCTTCATTCTTCCCCTCCTGCTATCTTTTTTTTTTTTTCCCTTAACATATATTGCATTATTTGTTTCAGAGGTACAGATCTGAGATTCAACAGTCTTGCACAATTCACGAGTTTTTCTCCTTTAATCTGCTAATGTAGTGTATTGCATTGATAGATTTTCTAATGTTGAAACATTCTTCCTTCCATTCTTGGGTAATCCATACTTGGTAATAATTCATTTAACTACACTGTCAGTTTGCTTTGCTAATATTAAAGTCCTAAGTAAGATATTAGCAGACCAAAATGATAGTTTGGTGTTCATGGGTAGTATCCATGTTCAAACACGAGATTGGCTTGTAGAACTTTTTTTCCTTGTGGTTTTCTTATCAGCATTTGGTATTAGTGTTATGCTAGCCTTGTAAAGAAGGCTGGATGTTTCCTTTTTTACCCTCTAGGTCTAAAAAAGTCCTATATTATCTTTTTAATTTCAAAATTAAAAATATTTTTTGAGCCTATTTCAGTCAGAATTCATTTATTAGTGGAGATATATAGGTATAGATATGTGTAAATATGTTTCTCCTATAGTATAAAAATAAAAAACTGTCTCTTAAATCAGTCTCTTTTCTTGTTCTTAATGTTATTTATGTGTGCCTTCTTTTTATTTTTTAAAGAAACTATTCATAAATCCAGCTTACCAATTTTAACTTGCCAATATTTTCTTAATAAATTTCACATCTATGTTCATGAAGGATATGTTTCATTTTCTTTTCTTTTTTTAAGATTTTATTTTTAAGTAATCTCTAAACCCAACGTGGGGCTTGAACTCAAACCCGAGATCAAGAGTCACATGTTCCATTGACTGATCCAGCCAGGCACCCCGGTTTTATTTTCTTATAACATCTTTGGTTGTGGTATCAGGGTGATGCTGGCCTTGTATAATAAGTTGGAGTATTCCCATTCTATTTTCTGGAAGAGTTTGTGTAGAATTGGTATTATTTCTTCCTAAAATGTTTGATAGAATTAACCAATAAAGCCATCTAGCTGTGGAGCTTTCTTTGTGGAACTACAAATTCGATGTCTTGAGTGACAAAGGGTTATCTCTTTCTTCTTAAGCAAACTTTTGTATTTTGTGTCTTTTAAGGAATTTGTCCATATTATGTAAATTGTCAAATGTATTGGCTTAAAGTAGTTTGTAATCCCTTGTTATCCTTTCATTATCTGTAAAATCTGTTTTTTAAAAAAGATTATTTACTTATTTATTTTAGAGAAAGGGGGGGAGTGAGCAGAGGGAGGGGCAGAAGGAAAGAAACTCAAGTAGACTCCATGACGAATGCAGAGACTGAGGTGGGTCTTGATCCCATGACTCCAAGATCATGACCTGAGCTAAATCCAGACTGAGCCACCCAAGCACCCCTGTAAAATCTGTTTTGATGTCATCTTCTTCATTCCTGATATTGGTTTGTTTGTTGATTGATTGATTGATTTGAGAGAGAGAGAAAGCTGTGGGGGGAAGGGGCAGAGAGAGAGGGAGAGAGAATCCCAAGCAGATTCCCCATTGATTGCGGAGTCCAATGGGGGACTCTATCACACAACCCTGAGATCATGACTTGAGCCAAAATCAAGAGTCGGACACTCAACTGACAGAGCCACCCAAGTGCCTCCATTTCTGATATTGGTAATTTGTGTTTTCTCTTTTTTTCTTAATCAGCTTGGCTAGAGGTTTGTCAATTTTATTAATCTCATCAAAGAACCAGCTTTTGGTTTCACTTCTTTGTGTCCATTTTTTGTGTTTTCTATCTCACCAGTTTCCAATTTGATTTTTATTATTGTCTTTCATCTGCTTACTTCAGGTTTAAGTTTTTTCTTGTCTTCTAGTTTCTTAAGGTAGAAAGCTAGTTCATTGATTTGAGATCTTCTTTTTTGATATGGGCATTTAGTGCTATAAACTTACAGCTAAGTACTGTTTCAGCTGCTTCCTTTAAATTTTGATGTTATTTTAAGAAAAAATACTTCCTAATTTGCTTTTTGATTTATTTTTTGACCAATGAATTATTTAGAAGCATATTATTTAGGGTCTAAATACTGGAGATGTTCCAGATATCTTTATTTTTGTGATTTCTAATTTAATTCCATTGTGATCAGAGAACATGCTTCATATAATTTGAAACCTTTTAAATTTATTAAGATTCGTATTGTGCCCAGGATATGGTTTATCTTGGTAACTGTTCTATGTGCACTTGAAAAGAATGTGTATTCAGCTGTTGTTGGTCAAGTTATTTAAGTCTCCTATATCTTTACTGCTTTTCCTTCTATATCCTTACTATATTCGTTCTGATTTTCTGTCTATTCTATCAGTTATTGGGAGAGTGTTCAAATCTCTAAGATTACGGATTTATCTATTTCTGCTTTCACTTCTATGAGTCTTTGCTTCATGTATTTTGAAGCTCTGTTTTTAGGTGCGTAAACATTTGGAACGTTATGTCTCCTTGATGAATTGACCATTTTATCATTATTCAGTGAATCTTTGATCCCTGGTAATATTCTTTGCTCTGAAATCTATTATGTCAGATATTAATATAGTCACCCCAGCTTTCTTTTGATTAGTTTTACAAGATGTATCTTTTCCTATACTTTAAATATATTGTTGTCTTTGTATTTAAAATGAATTTCTTTTTGACAGCATGTAGTTGGGTCTTACTTTCTTATACAATTTTTATACGATTACCTTTTAATTGGGGGTAGTTAGGCCATTTATATTTAATGTGGTTGTTGATGAGTTTGGATTTAAAACTATCACTTTGCTATTTACTTTCTATTTGTTCCACCTGTTTTTCTTTCTTTCCCCTCTTTTCCTGTCTTCTTTTGGATGTGTTTTTAATGATTCTGTTCTATCTCCTTTGTTGGCTTATTATCTGTGCCTTTTCCTTATCGTAGGATATGAACGTTTGTTTTAGAGGAGACATTAAGCTGAGTCTTCCAGTTCACATAATGAAGATCAAACCACCCAAACCAATTACAGGTTAGTATAATTCAACTAACACTCTCTTTCCTTCTGCTATTAATTTCTGTTTTTTCTTTCTTTGCCTTTCTCTACATTTCCCATCTTTTCTATTTATTAGCAGCAATATCTAAATTACAAGTATAATTTTGAAAGGAAAATTTTTTTAAAGTCATAAGCTCTGGGATCTAAAGACAAAAAAATATAAATGTTACAAGGATACAGCTAACTAACAGAATTGGGAAATCAGGAAAGACAGACTTCTAGCTGGAGTTTATTCATTTCTATATTCCTGTGTTAGTTCATTCATTAGTATTTGCTGAGTGCCAGTAATGCACCAAGCACACAGATGAGTAAGACACATCTTGTGCTCTAAAAGCTGCAGTTCTACCAAGGAAGAGTAAGAGGAAACCAGCATTGTAGGATATGATAAGTGCAGCCATGGGGAACATCTAGGACCATGAAAACATAGAGGAAAGAGTGACTAACTCTGCTCACAGAGAGGCAAAGTCTTTATCAAAGGATGGGACATTTGGGAAGGTTTTGAAGGATACGTGGGAGTAGGTCATGAGGAGTCAAGGAGAAGTCCATTGTAGGCAGAGGACAGAGTCTATCCTTTCAATATCTGCACCAGACATCAAAGATCTAGAATGTTCACTGCAGCCGTATTTATAGAGGCAGAAAACTAGTTAAATGAAATCTGGTACACCCATCCAAAGGAATATTTTGCAACCATTAAAAACAAAGAAGGAAATTCTAAAGGCCAAGAATATCCAGTTCACTCTCATAAAAAGAACATGATGATGCTCCATCAGGATTTATTATAAAGCTGATACAGTGAATAAGACAAGATAGAAAAATAGATGAATGAAATAGAGAGGCCAGAACAGACCCAGGCATTAGTGGCCACTTGATACCTGAGGGGTGACACTCCAGAGCAGTGGAGAAAGGATGGTCATTTCAGTAAATGGTGCTGCTTGTCCATATGGAAACAAAAGTGAGACTTGACTCCTGCCTCACGCCATACACAAAAATAAATTCCAGTTGAACCACGGAAGTAAATAGGAAAGAGAAAACAGTAAAGCTTTTGAATTTTTAAAAAAGATTTTATTTATTTGAGAGAGAGAGAGAGAGAATGCAAGAGCGAGCACGGGTGGGGGTAGGGGCAGAGGGAGAGGGAGAAGCAGACTGCCCTGCCGCCAAGCAGGGAGCCTGATGCAGGGCTCGATCCCAAGACCCCGAGATCATGACCTGAGCCGAAGACAGACACTTAACCAACTGAGCCCAGAGCCATCCCAACAATAAAACTTTAAAAAATTAATACAAGACAATATCTTTATGACTTCTAGGTAGGGAAAGACTTTTTAAACAAAACACACAAAACAAACACAAAAAGCACTTATAATAAAAGAAAAATTTGATAAATGTGGCTACTAAAATTAAGGACTTCTAGTTACCCTAAGACATCATTAAAAGCATGAAAGAGCAAGCCACATAGTGGGAGAAGATATTTGCAAAACACATAAAACATATGAATGGTCCATATCAAGAGTATATACAGAATTCCTACAACTTATTAAGGAAAAGAGATAGTCTAGTATAAAACAGGCAAGAGATTATTCAGATGGCCAATAAACATGAACATACGTACTCAGCATCCTTAGTTATCAGAGAAATGCAAATTTTTTTTTTTTTAAGATTTTATTTCTGTATTTGAGAGAGAGAGAGAATGAGAGACAGAGAGCATGAGAGGAGGAGGGTCAGAGGGAGAAGCAGACTCCCTGCCAAGCAGGGAGCCCGATGTGGGACTCGATCCCAGGACTCCAGGATCATGACCTGAGCCGAAGGCAGTCGCTTAACCAACTGAGGCACCCAGGCGCCCGCAGGGAAATGCAAATTAAGACCATAATGAGCTACCACTCCATACCCACCAGGATGGCAACAATGGAAAAAGACTGACGGTACCAAGTTGGTGAGGATGTGGACTAACCATACACTCTCATACACGGTATCAATGAAAATCGGTACAATCACTCTGGAAAACAGTTTGGTATGATCTAGTAATGTTGATGATAATTTATACCCTGAGACCCAGTGCTTACACTCCTAGGCAGTATGACCAACCATTCCAGCTTGCCTGGGGCTGAGGGGTTTCCTGGGATGTGGGGCTTTCAGAGCTAACACTAGGGAACTCCTGAGCAAACCAGGGTGAAGCAGTCCCCCTCCTTCTAGGTATATACCTGATAGGTTTACAAGTAAATGTGTACCAGGCATTTACAGACATACAAGAATGGTAACAGTAGCGTGATTTTTCAGTAGCCCGCAACATGGAACAACCGAAATGTCCATCAACGATAGAGCAGATAAAGAAACTGTCATATATTCATTCACTTGATGGAATACTATCGATAAAAAGGAATAAACTACTATCCACAACAAAATGGCCAAATCTAGGAACAGTATTAAGCCAAAGAGGGCGGACATAGAGTTAACACCGTATATAATTCCATTTGTGTATACAGTTCAAAATCAGGCCAAACAAAGCTATCGTGTTTAGATGCTCATTTAGATAGCAGAAGTAGAATAAATGTAACGCGGTGCTTACATAGAAGCCAAGAGAGTGGTTGCTGCTCTTCCCAGGAGGTTGTGACTGGAGACAGGCCTTTGTGGAGCTTCTAGGGAACAGATGATGTCCTGTCTCTGGACCTGAGTAGAGACAGATGTTTGCCTTGTATGAATTTATTAAGATATATATTTTTTATGCTCTTTGCTGAATGTGTTATATTTCACAATAAGAAAAGGCTTAGTGAATGAAAACAAGCAACAATGAGGAAGCTCTGTAGTACTGATATGAAGAGATCTCCAAGCTACTGTGAGTGAAAAATGCAAGAGTGCTAGTGTCTAAGAGCAATTCTCAAACGTTAGCGGGATCAGACTCACCTGGAGAACTTGTTAGAACCCAAACTGCTGGGCCCCACCCACAGAGTTTCCGTTTAAGCCTGGGGTGGAGCTCAAGAATCTGCATTTCTAACAAGTTCTGGTTGAGCCTGCCGGATCCCTGCTGATCTGGGACCACACTTCCGGGAACTACCAGTGTATCATATGTTACCATCTGTTAAAACAGAAGGGGTCTCCTTGTAGCAGCGAATTCCAGAAACCAGTTGCCTCTGGTTGCCTCTGGGGAAGGGGGCCTGGGGCACTGCGGGGCTTCCTGGGCACCCTCCAAAGAGAGCAGAGTTCGGAAAGCTGGGGCGGGCACCCAGAAAAATCCACAGTTTTACTGTGGATTTAGGAACAGTTGAAAAAGAAGGAAATGAAAGGTTTCAGGGGAAGTGGAGTGGTAAGAAAAGTGATTGGCGGAGAGGAGGTTTTTGAAGGACGGTAGTTGGGTAGATGTAAACACAGGTAGGGGGCAGGACTGTTGGCTTAGGTGGGCCTTCAGCAGTGGCTCTGTAGTGACCATATCTGGCAGGTTTGGGGCCTTGCTGAGCTGGGAGGACAGCAACGGTGGTCTGAGGCCTCTAGTGACCTCCTGAACATTTCCTTGGCCTCCTCTGCGGATCCCGTAATCCGGAAACAGGAAGTGGTGGTGGGATGGGGCTGTAGGAGCAGGAAGAGGGACGGCAGCTGCCTGCGCTCCCTGAGCAGTCGGGGCCGGAAAGAGGCAGGGAGAAGGCCGAACCCTGGGCTCCCAGATGGATTTTTGAGGATGAGGGATTCCACAGGAAACCAGGAAGCATGGAGGAAGGAGGGAAAATCAGGAAGGGGGAAGTCCCATGGTTTGACCAATTCTGGAATCTTTTCAACCGAGGTACCACATTTAAAAGCCCCCTGGAAGTGTTCGCAAAGGTAGAGGACTATTACGGGCTGGGCTCGGGGCAGAACCACTTCATCAAGGACAGTCAGTGGGAGCAGCTGGCGGCCATCTTCCTGGCACCACACGGGAAGTACCTGGACAAGGAGTGGGAAGAGGAGCCACCCAGGTGAGCGGGCAGAGGCCGCAGGGGCACCCCGCTCCCCACGAACTGTGGGGGCACACGCAGCAATGTACCCAAGCCCTCGAATTCATCCGAAGTCTAAAAGCTCCTCCCAGTTTGGGGGATTTTCCCGAGAATTTCAGCAGATCTTTCGGAAAGGTGTGTGGAGATGATTCGAATACATTAGAACAGAGGCTGATCACACGGATTTCAAAGAGGGGATAGACATGTATGCAGATGAGGAGTTTATTTTACAATTTTATGCACATCATGTCTTAAAAACTTGTTTTCCTGATTATCTAGACAACACAGACGATCCTAAAGAGAGAAATAAAAGTCACACTATTCAGATTTCCTCAATTTCCATCCAGTCTTTCTAAATGTAATAGGTTAATGTATAATTAAAATACCTTCCTTTGTAACCTCCTGCAGCAGGTAGGGCTCAAGATCCCCCTGCTGTGATTGTAGAAACTGAGCCCGTCTTTGAACTTGGTGGAGCTGGTTTTAGGAACTAGCTCTCCTCACAGCTATGCTGGACCTCAAGGAATGTTCTTGCTTCACGCGGGAAGCGAGGCCTCACATCTTGCTATATCAAGCGCACCTCAAATTTTCTCACTTCAGGACACAGCCTCCTAGGGTTGCACCCTCATAGCAGCTGCCATGAACCAGCAAGACCTGAACCGGGACCCAGCGAGGTTCAGGGGTACACTGCCTAGCAGGGTAGTTAGGAGTCTTGCAGGCTAGTTGTTAAACTGCCCTCAATGTCTGTAGTGGGAGCCTTTCTACCACAAGAAGCTCTTGTAAAAGCAAACTATAAATCAGGAAATTGGTTTGCTTTTTTTCTTAAGAGCAAATTTATTAGCACCCCCCTAGTTGGATTCCCCCAGCATAAGTGAGCCAAGTCTGGTCACTAAGGGATCTTTCCCTAGGACAGAGAAAGTTCTGCTCGGTGGTGGGTGCTGTTTCCAGCCTGGGAGTGACCCCCCCAGCTCAGCCTGGCTGGCCCTCACCAACTTCCAAGGTCTGCAGCCACCAGGACCAGCACGCAGAATGTGATTGACCTCATGGCCCTGTACCCCCAGGAAGGTCCATCCTAAACACCCGTGTCTGGTTTTAGTACCAAGACTCTGCCAGCATCTCTCCTGGCCAAGGAGTCTGCCGGGGCTCTGACTGGTGTCTCTTTTTTCCCCCAGCATGGCCACGTTCCATTTCCTCCTTCCCAGCAGCATAATTACAATGCCAATGGAAGTCAAGGGCCCCTCAGGTAAATGAACACGAAACAGGGAGTTATCCTTGGCAGTGATCCACTTGAGGGAATGCCTCAGCAGACCCTGTGTGTGGGAGGGAATGAGGCGGAAAGTGGGTCGTCAGCTTCACAGCTGGAGCGTAACTGTTTCTGGTTGGATGCACGGCACCCAGATTCCCTGATGACGGAGGCTGGCATTGTCTTCGGGGAGTGACGGGCCACAGAGGAGGGTGTGAGCACGTAGCCCGCCAGGCTGCTTCTGGACACAAATTCATTTTGGAGAAAAGGTTATTTAAAACACCGACAGCCAAGAGGACGTGAATTATCCAGAAAATGTGAAAGCAGCCAAGGGGCAGTGTGACCATCCTCCCAACCCGGGGAGGTGACTCGGCCCTAGGAACAGCCCTCCCAGGGGTGCCCCCCACCCAGGAGGCGTGTCCTTCTGTTGCCTGTTGCCCATTAGAACTGACCACTTTTGATTGCAAAACGACTTCCTCTTGGGCAAACACTCTCCGTACAAACCAGAGGGTACCCAGATTCCTTATGTGATGCTTCTTTCTCTCTTCTTCCCCAGGGGTAGCCTGTGTCCTTGGCATACACTGGGCTGGAAGTCACAACTTCTTCCTCTATTCGCTTCACCGAACTCTGAAGGATAAAGTCGGTACTTTGAGATGGGAGTTGCCTAAGCTCGGGGCTCTCAGAATGTGTCCTTCTCCAGCTTAGTTGAGGGCATGTGACTGACGTGTCACTTTAGGGGATGAGATCTGTGCAGACTGAAGCAGGTGGCTCAGTGCCTGGGGTGTCAGTGACCGCAAGGCTCTGTCTCTGAACGGTCCCGTTTCTTAAAGAGAACAGGTCAGTAGGGACAAAGCCCAGTCAGGTCCCTAAGGCTTCTTTGGCAGCTCAAGTAAACAGAGGCCTGACATTAGAGGCCCGATCCAGCCCCGGCCCGACGGTCTGCAAGCTGTGTGCTGTCAGGCCAGTCACTGAGAGCCCCAGTCCCGTTTTCTCATCTGAAACACAGAGCTAATTCATGACACCATCCCTGCCCACTGCTCGCAGTTGTTACGCATAGCAAAATCCAGAGGGTCTCTGGATGTGAAAGCTCTTTGAGATTGAAGGCACTTTGGAAACATGGTGGTTGTTTGGTTTATACAAACTCATGGAAGCAGTTAGGTAAGCAAGTTCACTTTGTGGTAATTCCTTGAGCTCTACACTTATGTTATGCTTCAGAATTATACTTTACAAGTATAGTAAAATGTAAAAATGGACAAAGGAAGAATCTCTCTCCTTCCAGCCCTCTCCCAGGCAGCATGGCTTCCAATCTCAACCTCTGTACTGACTGGCTGGGACCTTGGGCAGGTCGCTTACATCTCTGCCTCAGTTTCCTCATCTGTGAAATAGGGGTACTACTAGGACTCACCTCATGGGACCCTTGTGAGAATTAACTGAAAGGAGGCATGTAAAGCGCTTACCACAGTGCTCAGCACCTCGTGAGCACTCATTCAGTGTTCGCTGCAGTGGAATACTGGTATGACCCCTTCTTTTATCCTGAGGGAGGAGGCAGCATTGGTGAGAGGCAAGAGAGATGGTGAGCCCAGACAGCAGCTCCTGCCCACATCCCAGACAGGCAGACTAGTCAGGGTCTCGGGCTGTGCAGGTGGAGGTGATGGGTGGGTGCGGGGTTGTGGGGGCGGCCTAGCACGTGGTGTCCTCCCCACTAGACCCGGAGGGCGTCTGGCCCTGTGCTGCACCCATTGCGGTCTCCCAGCTCAGCTACACCTGCACCTACCTAGTGCTGGCCTGTGAGGATGGCGTGCTCACGCTGTGGGACCTGGCCGAAGGTGAGCCCCCCATCTCTGCCAAACACCTGGGTGGGTCTCTGGATAATGAGAGTCCGGGAACTCTGGAATTCCTATAGGCTCTGGGCCTTCTGTTAGTTACTCTGTGTTCTTAAGTCAGCTTGGGGAGCTGGTCCTGCCTTCTCCTCATCTACTCATTCGCTGGACATTTATTGAACTTAATATGTGCTGATAATTCCCATTCCCTGTGGATTTATTGAGTACTTGCTTGGTACCCGGCACCAGACCAGGGCCTGGAAGTCTGTCCATTGCCTCATTATCACACTCTGGTGAGGAAGTATCTTCCAGCCCAGGATGTGGGATCATGGCAGCCTCAGCCCTCCTCCCTCCTATCCCTCAAGCTCTCAAAATAAGCAAGTCTGCGTTCCTGCTATGCTACCCCCACCCTTGTCAGTGAGAACCTCACTGGTGTGGAAGCTAAGAGACCTCTAAGGTGGCCAGTGCAAGACCAGCAGCTATTTTGGGTGTGTGGCACCTTGCTAGAGGCCCCGGGCCCCAGGGTCTTGGGTCCAGCTCTGCAGGTGGAGAAAATCAGTGGTGTCTAGTTGCCCTAAATTGATCAGGATCTAAAGGAGTGTCTCCATTTATTTATTTATCTGAGAGAGAGAGAGAGAGAGGTGGGGGGGGAGGAGAGAACCTCAAACAGACTCCCCACCGAGCACAGAGCCCAACACGTGGCTCTATCCCACCACCTATGAGATCATGACCTGAGCCAAAACCAAGAGTCGGACACTTAACTGACTGAGCCACCCAGGTGCCCCTATTTCCATCTGAAGAATTCCATGGTTGTTTCCGATAGCAGGCACTCTGCCCACATGGTGGAAAGATAAACATGGCTATGGGCCCTCTTGAACTTGAGTTACTGCACCCACAGCGTTCTTACAATAGCTAAAGATACGTCAAGAGCAGAAGAATGATCCTAATTGCACATTCACTTGCCCAGTAGCTTGCTTTCATTTTTCTGGATATTGATACATTCTGGATATTGCTTGGCTACACACACACCTCCCTCTCCTTCTCTAAGACCACCTCACCCCTCGCCCCCTCTGATGCATCTTGACCCGCCATGGTCAGCTGCAGTTCAGGACTGGCTGGGTGTAGCTTCCTTTCTTCGGTCCCAGTGCTGACTCTGCCCCCCCCTCCACGGGGCTGGTCCTCCCTGTCCCCCGCACCTCTCCATACTCAGAAGGGGGGCTCTTCTCTCCCACTGGGCATTGGGGTTTCTGGTTTCACTCTCAGAGGGTTCTCATTGCTGGATCTTGCCTTCACATCCCTCATACACCTGCTAGTCACAGACCCTGCGCCCATGGCTGCATCATCCTCTGCCTACTTTTCTGACCTGCTTTTGCGATTGTTTCTCCAGGTTTCCCTCTTGGAGTCATCGCTCTTCCCAAGGGATGTTCCTGCCAGAGCATTCACTTCCTGAAGTACTTCTTAGTCCACAAAGGACAGAACATGTACCCTGAGAGTCCCTTGAAATCCCAAATGAAATGTGTGGTGCTGTGCACAGATTCTTCTCTCTATCTGGTGACAGCCGAAAGGACCCAAGGACCCACCATCAGCGTGCTTGTTGAGAGGTTGGTGCCTTGAGTGCAGGACAGGGTAAATGATCTGCCAACCAGATGACTAATAGGAAACTGACCACCTCCCCAGCAGGAGTCCACTTGCTCTGTAGCCGCCACCCTCCCTGTGAGCTTCTCAAGGTCCCCACTGTCTTTTATACGTGGATAGATATGTAAAACTTGTCTCGCAAAATTGTATGACGACGCAAATGACACCTTTCATGTCCCACATGACCAAGAAGAGGATCATTTCTGCCAAAATAGCCTTTTATCCATTTCCTCAAGGGTCTCTTTCTTTTTTAAACTGTGAAATACTTTATGCATGCAAATGATCTATAGAATATGTATGTGTGTGTATTTAGGGTGTATCTATATATATATACCATATATGTATACACGTAGATGTACAGTCTATATACACTACAGGGTGTGTGTGTGGGTGTGTGTGTCTAGAGAGAGCGAGAAACTCCCCTGTACAAGCTTAAGCAATAAATCATCTCCAGGGGCGCCTGGGTGGCTCAGTCGGTTAAGCGTCTGTCTGCCTTCGGCTCAGGTCATGATCCCGGGGTCCTGGGATCGAGCCCCGTGTAAGGCTCCCTGCTCAGCAGGGAGTCTGCTTCTCCCTCTCCCCTCTGCTCATGCTCTCTCTCACTGTGTCTCTCTAATAAATAAATAAAATCTTTTAAAAAAATAGATCATCTCCAGGTCAGCTAAGGCTGAAAACAGTCACTGTTGAGCCCAGGACCCCCTGATCCTGTAGATCAGCAATTTGGGCGAGGCTCAGATGGGCAGCTCCTCCACTGGTCTTGCTTAGGCTCTCATGTGTGCCTCAGGCAGCAGGCAGTTCGGCCAGGGGCTGGACGGTCCTAGGTGGCCTCACTCACATAGCTGGCCGTTGGCCAGGACACTTGTTTCTCATCCTTGTGGCGACTCCTGCGGGCTGTCTCAGCCTCCATCACCTGGAAGCCTAAGGGGTCCCCTCAGCAAGCAATGCACAAATGCTTTCCAGGCCTCTGCTCATGGCACACTGGACAGAGCATGTCACATGACAACACCCGCAGTCAAGCAGTGGGAAAACTGACTCCACCTTTTCTTTTTAAGACATTTTTTTTTTAAGATTTATTTATTTATATTGAGAGAGTGCGTGTGCGCAAGGAGGGGGCGGGACAGAGGGAATCTTTCAAGCAGACTCCCTACTGAGCAAGGAGCCGGAAGCAGCGGGGCTCAATCCCACAACCCGAGAGCCCGTGACCTGAGCGGAGACCAAGAGTCAGATGCTCAACTGACTGAGCCATCCAGGCGCCCCTTGACTCCACCTTTTGTTTTTTTTTGTTTTTGTTTTTTAAAGATTTTATTTATTTATTTGAGAGAGAGAATGAGATAGAGAGAGAGAGCATGAGAGGGGGAGGGTCAGAGGGAGAAGCAGACTCCCTGCTGAGCAGGGAGCCCGATGCGGAACTCGATCCCGGGACTCCAGGATCATGACCTGAGCCGAAGGCAGTCGCTTAACGACTGAGCCACCCAGGCGCCCCTAATTTTTTTTTTAAGATTTTATTTATTCATTTAGAGAGAGAGAGAGAGAGAGAGCGCGCATGAGCAGGGAGAGAGGCAGAGGGAGAAGCAGGCTCCTCGCCGAGCAGGGAGCCCGATGCGGGACTCGATCCCGGGACTCCAGGATCATGACCTGAGCCGAAGGCAGTCACTTAACCAACTGAGCCACCCAGGCACCCCTGACTCCACCTTTTGATAGTAGTTGCTGCCAAATATTAAGGCCAGTTTCTTTTTCAATCTATAATATCCGTTTCCAAAATTCATCATTCCTTCACTTTCCTGTAAGAGTTAACCACCTGTATCTCCAAGTAACCTATCGTTTAGCTGTGCATATTTGGGGAATTTGTAAATGGAATCATGTCCTATGTATTCTCCAGCTTGTTTCTCAGCGCTTTTTCTTCTATACCTTGCGACCTTGTTCATGGGAGTTGCACATGTTGGGGAACACGGCTCAGTTATTCTCCCACCGGCACTGCAGCCTGTCATATAATAGACCACAACGAGGCATGCTCCTACCAGTGGACAATCGCATTGTCCCCAGTATTTGCTACTCTGAACAGTCTCTGACATGTCTCCTGGTGCTTATATACAAGAGTGTGTCTGGGATATATGCCCAGCAGAGGCTAGCACAGCCTGAACACTTCCAGTATGAATGTCTGTGTGTCTTGTTTCCTGCAGGCCTATAAAGCACCTGGATGAGGCCATCTGTGCAGTGGCCCCGGTCCTAGCCTTACCCGGCATGGTAGGTTCCTCATGCCCCTCTCTCCTCTTCAGTAAATGTGGTCATTTGTCCTTCAAAAACTATGTGTTGAAGGCCTGTCAAGTGCTAGGCACTAGATTAGCTCTGGGCTACGTGGGGATGAAGGGGCAAGTCGCTGCCCTGCTGGGGTGCACAGTTCAGCTGGGAAGACAGACGAATCGCCGAGCAGCTGCCATGGGAGACAAGAGAGGCCATGAGGCATGATGCACTGGATGCCAGGAGCAGAGAGAGGGTTGCCCACAGCCTATGGAAGTTGGCGGGGGTGGGCGGCTGCTTTGGGGGGCCGTGACAGGAGGGGGTGGAGAGGACAAGGACAGGCGCCGGACGTTTGAGTGTGGGGGAGGGGAAACGGTGTGGCAGGTGGAAGACGATGGCATTGGGGTACGTCTAGCATGCTCATCTACAAGGAGGAAGGAGCCCAAGCCGGAGGGAGGTCTGCCTCTGATCTCAGGCCAGGAGGGGCCATTGGATTGAGCAGGGGCCCCCGAGGACAGGAGAAAAGGGTTTGTGCACAGAGGCAGCACCGAAACCATGTGCAGGGCCAGCTCCCCAGCAGCGGGGATGCTGGTGAACTAGAAGAGAAGCCAGGGTAGAAGGGGAAGCACCACAGAGGATCAGACCCAGCACCTGGAGGAGGGCCTGTTGCGGCTGGGGCCCCCAGAGTAGTAAACACACACTTCTCTGCTCCCTGAGCAGCTCTGGGGGCCTGAAAGCAAACCAGTTCTATTGCTGGTTGTTATGGCCAGCTGCTTCTCTCATTCCAAACGGAGGTGACAGAGAAGTCCCCGTCACCATCTCTTTGCTTCCCAGTTGCTGATCTTCGGCAAGAATGGCTCTGTACAGCTCATGGATGTGGCCAAGCCTCAGATCATCTGTGCCTTTGCTCTACCCAGAACCTACCATCTGGCGGTCCCCTGGAAGCCCTTGTTTGCCGTGTCTGTTCAACACCCGTGTTTCCTGCTCCGAGGTAGAGGAGGGGGACCCCGTGGCCTGCTGACCATTTCCCTGACACTCTCTGTCCCCTCCCAAAGCACAGGGTGATGCCGCCCGATCTCTTCCCTGCTCTTCAACCCCACACCACAAGCCAAAAGGACACAGCTGTTCAGTGCTCACTAGGCACTTAGTTAGAGCGCTAGGCAAGGTCTTCTCTCTGGAATCCTGCTGCTCCAGATCAGGTGAGCCCCCCACAGCTCAGTCCCAGTGACCCAGCCTTTACAAACAGAGAGCAGCCCCCCTGCGCCCGCCCAGCCCACAGAGAAGGTCATCCCTCCACAGCACACGGCTCTCTCGTTCCAGGAGACCACCCAGACGAAATTGAATCCGACGACACCAAGGACGTCCAGAATTCTGTTTTCTATTTTAATCTCGAGGCCTACCCACCCCTGGAACACATCTCAAGAAATCACACCATTCCTGAAACTGACATGACAGAGAACATGGCCTTGGCCCAGGTGCTGCCCTTGGAGAAAAGATGCGAGAGTTTCCTCCAGAAGAGGTACAGTCCTGGGTCTGCTTCCCATCCCTGCAGCTGGGGTTGTCTCTGGGTGGAGGACTAGTGGCGTGTGTTTGATAGTAAGATCCGTCCAGCATTTAGGTTCCCCCTTCAGCGGGGGACCCCACCCTGTCATAGCCCCGGAGCCCGTTCCCGTTCAGCTTGGTGATTCAGCAGTGGATTCAGGCTGGTAAGGAAGGGCCGCCAGTGGCTGTTTTCTCCTTGTCAAGACTGTCTTTGCTTTCTGCTTTCTCAATTCTTTGGTTTTTTGAAAATCATATTTGGATTATCAAAGACGGGCTGGCCAACAAGGGGCTGTGCCCGTTTCTCGGAATAAGGTGTTACTGGAACAGTCAGGCCCGTTTGTTAGGTTTATGGATGGCTGCTTGTGCTGAAGCTGAGCACCGCCCACAGACACCAGATGACCCGTAAGGCCCGCCTCACTGACCTGGGCCATTTATAGAAACTTTGCCAGCCCCTGGTCCAAGCCCCCTCTGCTTTATCCATCATCTGGACAAACGGTTAGGTCCTGCGTCTCTCCCCTTTCCACTGACCCAGTCCGGCCGGGACTCTGTCCGAAGCCCTTTCTGCCGTAGAAGCATCGTGAGCTGTACTCTGTCCGCTCTGGGGAAGCAGGTGCCTCTTCTAATCTATCCGCCACAAATTTCTGGCGTCTTGCAAATTCTTATTGATGATTTGTGTCGTGATTAGACCATACACTTTAGGCGGGATGGGGTCACGAGTGGAGCCCTGGATTCTCACCATGACAGAGCGGGGGACTCTGGTGGCCCCTTCCCTTCCAGGGCTTTCTGTAGTGTCCGCTCTGGGACTCTGTGATCTCTCCTGGCCATGTAACAACCCTTTATGACCACTCCCCCTTTTGCTATTTACTCTTGCCTCCAGAGGAATGAAGTGGAATGGCCAGGATTCTCAGGTCTAAAATCCGACGCCACCACTTACTAACCCTGAGGCCTTGTTGAGTCCCTTAACCTCCAAGAGCCTCAGTTTCCTCGTTAATTCAAAAAAGCTTTGTCCAACACCCACGGTGCACCACGCTGTGCTGTGGACTCGTCGACGATGCCTGGCCCTCACATTTTGTAGGCATTCGAGCGATAATACGTGTTAAGGGCTGGCCACAGGTAGGTCCAAGAATGATGCTGGGTTAATTCCAGTTCATGCCCGGGAAACTCTAAACACCACCGCCAGGTGACGCCACGGCCCCCATGACAGCATTTACCTGCTGCACTCGGTTCCTTCCTGGGCTTGGTGGGCTGCCGGGTGGCTTTCGGCATCCCTGGGAGGGAAGCAAGGCCATTCCTCAGGAGAGGGGGATGGTCTGTAGGTCTTGGGGGAGGACAGCAAAGAAGGGGTCAGTGGACATTTCTCCTGATTGAAGATTTACCAAGAGTGTTTGGCTGTTCCTCCCACGAGGGTTCTTATTTTAACCCTTGATGGCTTGACTCGTTCTGAGGACCTGCGGCTGAAGAATTTAAGGGTGAAGCATCATGAAGTCTACAACTTACTTTCAAGCAGGCCAGGAAAACGTTTAGAGAGAGAAAGAGAAAATGTGAAGTGAAACCCAGGAAAATATTCATAGAAAGAGAGACAGACAAAATGTTCACTGGTAGTGAATTATAGGTGTAGGTTCATTGTACTACTTGCAACTTTTCTGTAGGTTTGAAATTTTTCTAAATAAAAGATGGGGAGAGGTTATAAAATATTACAGTATAATCCTGATTTTGAGTAAAAAGGACTGGAAGTGTGTATACCCATAATAATGGTAGTTGTATTTGGGTGATGATGTATGTCTGATTTTTTTTCTTTGTGTTTTCCCTACTTGCAGCTTTTCTACAAAAATAATATGTTATTTTGGAAAATTTAAAATAATGGTTAAAAAAAAGTCAAGAGTATGAGTTTAGGTCATGGCTGTAGTGTGACTGTTCTCCTCGGGGGAGGTCCTGGCATGGAGCTTTCTAGAGCTCTTTCTTTTTTAAATTTTAAAAATCAGTTTCATATGTAGAAATTAGTGATTCATCAGTTGCATATAATACCCAGTGCTCATTACATGCAGTACCCTCCTTAATGCCCATCACCCAGTTACCCCATCCCCCCACCTCCCCTCCAGCAACCCTCAGTTTGTTTCCTAGAGTTTGTCTCTTATGGTTTGCTTCGCTATCAATTTTCATCTTATTTTATTTTTCCTTCCCTTCCCCTATGTTCATCTGTTTTGTTTCTTAAATCCTACATGAGTGAAATCATATAGTATTTGTCTTTCTCAGACTTATTTTGTGTAGCATAATACCCTCTCATTCCATCCACATCGTTGCAAGTGGCAAGGTTTTATTCTTTTTGATGGCTGAGTAATATCTGGAGCTCTTTCTTGATGAGACCCAGAGAACTCCTTGTTTAAGGAGCTTGTTTCCATTTCTGCCTTTCAGTCTGACCCCCTCTTTTACTGGCCTAGAAAGGGTGACCCTTCCCACTTGACCCAGAAGCCAACTGGCTGCCCCACTTGGGGGAATGGACCCCGCCAGCCCCACATTTCCAGTACTGGAAGGCTTACCTCCTGCCTGACAGCAGAGGGTCCGGCCAACTCAGGCTGCCTTAGTCCCTGATTGACAAGGCCCACCCTCAAACAAGGTATAAGTGGAGATTAGTACTCAGACACCCGCAGAAGGAACCCTACTTAGCCCCTGAAATTTGCTTCAAGCAGAACTTACTACTGTAACTGAGTACTTCCCCTTGTAAAAAAGTTATTCATTATTTCTGATAGAAGTTATTATATATGCACTTATAGAAATTTGGAAAACAGGACAATGCAAAAAAAAAAATTTAAATAACCCACGATCCATCACAAAAACCCTAGCACTGCTATTCCTATGTTAGTGCATTTCCTTCAGGTTTTCCCTTTGGCATTTTTACTAAGTTGAGATCCTGTTTCATGTTCAGTTTTTAAGTCTGGCTTTGTGTCACTCCAGAATATAAGTTAATTATTTTTTTAAGAAAAAACTCCTTATAAATATGGTTTTTAATGCCTATGTAATGTCCATGGAAAGGATGTGTCTACCACATATTTCTCCACTCCCCTGTGGTTGGGCCTGCTCTCATAAGGATGAGGTTCTTCTGCCCTGACCTCCTCCAGTCTGTGTTCCTGTGGGAATGGGACTTTTTTTTTTTTTTTTAAGATTTTATTTATTTGAGAAAGAGAGAGAGACAGAGATAGTGACAGAGAGCACACGGAGGGAGGACAGGGAGAAGCAGGCTCCCGCTGAGCAGGGACCCCGATGTGGGGCTCGATCCCAGGACCCCGGGATCATGACCTGAGCCAAAGGCAGATGCTTAACAAACTGAGCCACCCAGGTGCCCCTGGAGTGGGACTTATCTACAGCCCCCTTTTTCAGATGTCTTTCCTTCCTGTCAACACAGCTTAGCTCTTAGGTCCCACACCCCAACCTCTGCCTGGGAAGGCCCCATAGCCTCTGGGAGGGGTGGAGAGAACTGCCTCCCGGGGAACCTTCTGCAGGGGAGAAGGCTGGAGGAGCTGGCCAGGTGGGACATCAGGGACCAGGGGCTTGAGAGCTTGGGAACAGAAAAGCTCAGGGAAGTGCTCACTGGGTCCCGGGACTTAGCAGGAGCTGGGAGGGGTCACACTGTGTGGTTGTGGCCAGCCCAGATTGAAGGAACATTTACTTGGGCCTGATCTCAATAGAAAGCCCATTTTCTAAATTGGGTCCCAGCAATAAATTGGGAAACATTGATTTAAAGAAGGCTTTTCCTCTTCTACTTGCTCTGAGGTCTGATACCTGGGGTTTTCCCAAAGAGTAGTCCCTGCCCCAACATTTTAGTTTGAAAATTTCCTTTCTTTCTTTCTTGCTTTCTTTCTTCCCTTTCGAAAGTGCACATGGGGTGGAGGGGGGGAAGGCAGAGGGAGAAGGAGAGAAAATCTTAAACAGGCTCCATGCAGCTCGTTCTCATAACCATGAGATCGTGACCTGAGCCAAAATCAAGAGTTGGACTCAACTGACTGAGCCACTGAGGTGCCCCTTATTTTGAAAATTTTCAAACATACAGCAGCTTTGAGAAAAAAAAAGTCACTGAACATCCACATACCATCTTAGACTCTGTCATTAACATTTTCCTATTGTTGTTTCTCACACATACCCATATATGTCCCCCAAATTTTAATCTCATCTTTTTCTCCCCTTTTTATTCCTCATGTCTGAAACAGCTTCCATTGGCCCTAAAACTAGGTGAAATTTCAAGGCAATGGGTTTATGTGGCAATCGATTCAAAGTTTCAGACTTGCAATAATCTGTCCAAATTGTTTTCACAAAACCTGCACTTGGGACTTTTGTAAACAGCCAGTGCGAAAGGGAGCCTGCCTTTGGGGCTTTAAAAGGAGGCCAGTTAGCACCAAATATGTGCCCCCACCCCCCACCCCGCCGCCCCTTCCCTGAGGCCTGGCTTCTGCTCTCCTCCAGCCCGGGTCTCCAGGCACCATTTCCTGGCTCCCTGCCCTGCTTTAGAGTCTGCCATCTCCGGCCGGGTCAAACTTGATCACAAGACAGAAATTTCTGGACACCAGGAAGCAGACAGAAACAGAGTGTCCCTTCCTCTCTATGTCTCTCTCCTCTCTGTCTCTTGTTCCCTTTATTCCCTGTGGAATACAGAGCCCAGCAAGACTAGGGGTTCTCCGCAGTCAGCTTTCTGTCAGAAGGTGGGCTTCTGGGGTGACCCAACAGACCAGGTCCACAGCCAAGGGAGCCAGGGGCTGGGCAGGAAGGAATTGATAGCTCATTCCTATTTTCATTAGGAAGTGAAGGAGATTGAGCAGCTTTTTGTTACATATAATGTACGTTTCTCTCTCTCCTTCCTTGACTTGCCTTGGATCTTTTTCCCAAGCGTGAGTTCATTTTCTTTTGATTTTGAGAGTTCTGTGCCAGTGTGTTATGAATAATTTTTTCCTGGTTTGTCTTTAGGTAGGAGCAAATATGGCTGCTCATCTAGCCAAACAGAAGTTTCGAGGGTCCCGTAGCTGGAGTTTTCCACCTTCTCCCTTAGGCTTCACTGAAGGGCGGGCATAAAGAGCCTCAAATTCAGGGTGCAAGCTGTGCAGTAGGACCGGGACACAGACTGGGGGCCTCTGTGGACGGGACAGGCCTCAGTGTCTTCGTGCATGAAATGAAATGAGTGGCAGCCGTATCTCCGCATGGGACATTATGGCACATGCAGGAAAGGCTAGCCGTTACTTAGCATTAGATCATAGAGAAAGGCCATCTCCACACCAACGGTGTATGTTGAAAATCACCCGCGTCTTAACACATGACGGCTTTATTTTCAGGCTTCCTTTTAAAACTGGCCCTTGGGGCGCCTGGGTGGCTCAGTTCTTAGGCGTCTGCCTTCGGCTCAGGTCGTGATCCCAGGGTCCTGGGATCAAGCCCGGAATCGGGCTCCCTGCTCAGCGGTGAGTCTGCTTCTCCCTCTCCCACTCCTCCTGCTTGTGTTCCCTCTCTCGCTGTGTCTCTGCCAAATAAATAAATAAAATCTTTAAAATAAGTAAGTAAATAAATAAAACTGGCCCTCATTCCATCTATTCAGCTGCCTCTTGGATGGTCACTTTTTCTTTTTTTAAGATTTAATTTTTAAGTAATCTCTACACCTAATGTGGGGCTCAAACTTACAACCCATCCACCAACTGAGCCATCCCTGTGGTTTTGACCTCCTGACCCAGAAATTTCACTTCCACTAATTTATCAGCGGCAGAAGTATTATGATAATTGACCTGTACTGAGCACCTACGTGTGCCAGGTGCTATTTTTTACTGTCATTACTGTCCCCACTGCACAGCGAGGAAGCTGAGGCTGATGGAGGGCAAATCTCCTGCCCAGGGTCACCAGCTTGTAAGCGAGGCACACGCAGTCTGGGTTCAAAGCCTGAGTATGTAACCCGCACACACTGCCACCTCCCTCCCCTTCGCTCCCGCACACACGCACGCACGCTCACTGCAGCCTGGAAGGCATTAACAAAAGATTGGCAGCCCCGAATGTCCTCGATAGGGCAAGAGAAGGTGGCAGATCTGTGAGTGCCACCTAGAAGCAGTTTCTAGGATACTTTTCCAGTGCAAACACCAGGGTGTACAACAGTGTGTGGCAAAAAAAAAAAAAAAAAAAAGATTTTATGGGCATAAAATCATACACGTCTATGCTTATACGTGTATAAACAATTTCCAAGGATTTACAAGGAGCTGTTAATGACGGTTGCCTTGGGAACGGAAAACCAGGATCTGCGGTGAGAGGGAGATTGCTTGTAATTGTATATCCACCTGGACTCTTTGATTTTTTTTAAAGCAAAGGATAGATTACTTTTTGAAGTGAAAAAATGTTTTAGTGAGTCAGTTGAGTACCAGATACATCTCCGTGTGGACGTCCCTTGGCAGGCAGAGCCTCCAAACAAATCCAAAGCTGCAATCGCTGCCTTTCTCCCCAGAAGGAGCCCTCCTCCTGCCTGCCCTCAGCGTTTTGACACCCTCCGTGCTCGCAGGCAGAAGCCTGGCCAGCAGCCCGCACCCCTTCCCCGGATCGAAGGCGTCCTCTGCATGCTCCCAGCGGCCACCTCTGCCTGCAGAATGAGGGGTGACTCCTGGACTTCTCTGACTCTCCTCTACTGAAGTGCATTTACTTGGGTTTTTGGTTTTGTTTTTTAATTAACCTCTTACTCTGTAAGAGACCCAACTCAAACGCCTTATCTCCCAGGAGCACTCCCGGGCAGGCTGGAACCTTCCTCCTTCCTACATTTGACCTCGGTGGCATTTACATGCCTCCTATTACAAGCTTTCTTTCATTCCTGTCACCCTTAGGAAACCGGGGGGGACCGGGGCTGTTTTAGGCACTCTGGTCTTTCCCACACTTGCAGCGCCCGTGCCTGTCACTGGTGTAACCAAACCAACGTGAGTTCACTGGGAAACTACACCAGGCGAGCTGTCGCACTCGTTGCAGCCAACGAGGAGATCACGGGGGATAACTTCCAAAGCCGGGACTCCCTGAGCAAGGGTGAATGGGTTCCTTTGGTTGAGGGTTAGGATGAATATTAAATAGGGAAGCCTCGTCATGGTACATAGAGGTGGGCACAGGGTCATGCGTGTGCCTTAAGGAAACATGCCTGCACATAGGTTGTTTGTTATGTAAACGAGGCTTTTGCTCCTCCTCAGGTGGAGATTTTAGTATTATATTGAGGTAAAGGTAACTGTCGGTCCCTCCGTGGGTCACTCCATGGTCCATGTGCGCAGGCGTGAGTTGGGGGTTAAGTTCAAACCGGTCTGGGTGGCCTGGGCCTCCGGAAGTCTCTGGGTAGATGTTATTGCTTGAGGGGTAGTTTCGGGTTCAATCACGATTGCTGTGCCCCTTGGGTCTTTTGCCTGAGTTAAGAGATACGCTGGAAAGGGATCAAGCCCCACGTGGGACACCCTGCTCAACAGGGAGCCTGCTTCTCCTTCTCCTCCCTGCTTGTGCTCTGTCTCGCTATCTCCCTCTCTCAAATGACTAAAATCTTAAAAAAAAAAAAAAAAGTAAATAAAACTGTTTGGAAAGAAGGGCTTAAGGAAAAATGCGGGACAAAGGTCGGTGGGTACAAATAGGCGGGCAGTCAAGGTCAGGGCTTGGGGTCCAGCTGGTGACACTAGTAGATATTCAAGGAGTGTTGATTCACTGGGCATGTTGGCATTGTGACGTGGCTCGCGGTGGTCCACGCACACGGACCGTGAGCCCCCCGGCGCGCGGTGACTTCTGTCGGGGCGCGCCTCCTGGTTGAGGACGCCGGCCCTGTCGTCAGGCAGTGAAGGGGTTCCGAGGGCGGGCTGTGCGCCAGGCTGAGTCCTGAGGACACAGACAGGCAGTGGATGTGCCATTTGGAGAGTTTCTTAGTTTAGCACAGGGCCGTCAGGGGCTGCCCGGGGACCTAGGAGCGGGAGGGGTGGGGGGCAGATGGCACCAAGCGGTTTCCTCTCATCCCCATCTATGTGGCCCACAGGTTCCAGAAGCTGGAGAAGAAGGTGAAAGAGCAGGAGCACTGGACCCGCCTTCGCAGATATTCCTTGCTTCTCCAAAGAGAGAACTTCAGGAAGTGACTGGGCTGTTGCCCTGGGCCCTGTGAAAAGGCTGACCGCAGGCCTGCTTCACCCCAGGGTGCCCCGATGGCAAGAGACGTGGTGACAAAGGGCTGCAGCTCAGTAGGCCCAGGGGCCTGCTGGACTGGCCGTCTGGGACCTCAGCAAGGCGGAGGTATGATCTGGGGAGCCTTCAACCTCCAGCCGTTTGTCAGAGCCCTCGGATGGGCAGATGTGTCACCCCGATAAACAGCGATACTGTTTCCAGGCTCCAGAGTTGCTGTGGTGTGCAGCCCTGCCTTCCCACCCAGCCAGACCCTAGCAGGGCCCCGGCAATGGTTTCAGGCAGAGTCCCGGGCCTTGTGAGGACCCCTCGCCTTCTAGGCCCAGGAGAGTCACTTTGCTCAAATGAGCAAGACCCCAGGCTACCCCAGCTACTCTGTGGCCCCGTTTCTCCCCACCCACTTCCTCTCCCTCTCTGTGCCGGCGCACATGACCTTTCTGGAGTCACTTCGGAGAGGCTGAGGCTCAGAGTGGCTGGGCACTGCCTGAGGTCACAGGGGCCTGAGAGGCGAGGTGGCAGGCAGGGACTGTACCACGGCTGGCCTGGAACCCTAGAGGAGGCCGGGGGGGTGGGGGTGGGGTGGAGGACAGGAGGGGGGCAGAGAGGTGCCTTTCTCTTCTGGAAACGGCCCTTCCAGGAGCACAGGACGGAGGGCTGCCCCCCCCTCAGGGCCTCCGCCTGCCTCTCCGAGGACACCGTGTGGTGCGTCTGACAACTGCAGGTGGTTGACGCGTCCCCGTGTGGCCGGATCCCGGCAGGCGGGTGACAGGCAGCTCCCTTTGTGCCCCCATCCCTCTCCTCCCTGGGGTCACACACGCTCCTCATTGCCACGACACCTCCTTCCCGGCGCTGGTACTGACCGCAGGACGTCCCTGGACGGAGAGGTCCCCCCACCGGGAACTCAGCCCCTCGGCCTCCCACCGGGCAAGCTAGAGCCGGGCAGCAACTGCGACTCGCACAACCCTCTTCCTCCAGACGGCACGCACGGGGGGCCACTCTCGTTTCCGGTGAGGGAGGAAAACTTAGGATGATGGCCGTGGCCTTACACGCCACCCGAATGGGACAGGGGACGAAGGTTTAGGGGCCACTACTGTGATTGTGGGCTTGACCTGTGCGCCTCAAGTAACCTTGTGAAATGGAGAAGTTATCATTATCCACGTTTCACAGAAGGGAAACTGAGGCTCAGGGTACACGGCCTGGAACAGCCTGTATCGAGTCCTAAAGGACTTTTGCAACAGCCAAGTGTCAGAGACTCAACTCAAATGAACTTCCGGGTTGGCTCATGTAATGGAAAAATCCAGGCGTGATGCTTTCCACGTGGCTGGGTCCAGGTGTGGGAGAACATCAGCACTCTCCTTCCATGGCGGTTTTGGTTCCCTTTTTAAAAAGGGAGGCCCTCTGCTTGGCTGGCAGCATGACCGGCAACAGCACCCACGGCCAGTGTCCCTTTCTGGACGGTTCCAGCAAAGTCCGAAGCCTGCTTCTCACTGGTCTCAGTGTGGTCACATTCCTGAAGCACTCAGGGGTTGACCGTGCAGGCCTGTGACACGGGCCCATCCCTGGAGGGACATGGAGGTCACGCCCACCCAAACTAAGGAGGGGAGAGCCGTCTGAAGACAGGGAAATGCCAGGTCACATGGGAAGAAGGCAGGAGGGGTGCTGAGCTGGCCCTGACCCCCTCTCCAAAGTCATGCGCTGCCCGCCCAGGCCACCTCGTTGCCTAGTGTGTGGGGGGAGGGGAGGTGGGGCATTCCCAAGGAGCCTCATATGCCAGGTACACTGGAGGGGGGAGGGGAAGAGGGCAGAGGACCCAGGGCTGGGCAGAAGAGGCCTGAGCAGCGCTGAGCGGGGGACCCACGGCTCTAGCCCCACTCAGGGCTGGTGCGCCACCGGGGGCTGAGCGGGCGGTGCCAGGGGTCCCCAAAAGAGGTCCTTGCCCACTGGGTGACAGAACCCCTCAGAAGGGCCAAGAACCTTAGGTCTCCTCGGGCTGCCTGGGTGGCTCAGTTAAATGTCCAACTCTTGATTTCAGCTCTGGTCATGATCTCGGGGGGAGTCTGCTTGAGATTCTCCCCCTCACCCACCCTGCTGGCACACAAGTGTGCTCACTCTCTCTCTCTAAGAAAGAGAACCTTGGGTCTTCTCAGGGGACTGTTGGAAGTAGTGTGAGTCAAAGGAGTGCCCAAGGTGCCATAGTTAGGAGGCATCACGCTCAGCGTTGTGCAAACGCAGGGATGACATCTGGGGAGTGGGGTGGACAAGGTGGCTCCTGGCCTCGCCCTGGGATAAGCAGGGGCTTTGCAGTTCGGCCTAGCTGCCCTCCGCAGCCCTGGGCTACCCTGGTTCTCCAGATACAGGCTGTTTCAGAAGCCTGGCGCATCAGCGTGCCCCTCAGATGGCCCTCTTTATTTAGCAACACGTGGCCAGAGGGACATCTGGGCTCAGCCTCCTCCAGACGCACCACCCAGGCACACGAGGCCTGGCCCAGCCTCAGTCCTATCCCCTCCCATCCGCCGACAGACAACCATGACCACTACCCTCTTCCTCCCCCCCCACCCCCGGGGTTCATATGGTGACCCATGTAGCATGTCCTGGAGTAAATAAATGTCTTGGCTATAAAACCATCAGCTTAGCTGCCCCTCCTTAGGACGTGGCCCATCGGCATCAGCACCCACACAGTGCAGCCTTCTCAGCGGGAGCAACATCCCTGCTCAGCAAGCAGAAGCAGCTTCCCCGCTAGCAATCGCACGGGCGGCCAAGGAGCGTGAGGGCCCTCATTCTGCACCTCCCAACGCACGCACGCACGCGCCTGCCAGGACCTGATGTGTCAACCACCACCCACCGCTGTCCCCGCCCCGACGGCGAGGCACTAGCTCTGTGAACGATTCCCCGGGTTCTGTGCTCCGTGTCCCGCTCCGTAAAATAGGCCTAAGCCCACCCACCTGCCCACCTCCCCTGCGGCTCCCGGGCTCAAAGGACCTGAGGTCCGGCGCTGAATTTAAAGCCCTTACCACCCAGATTGGCTGGCGGGAGCCGCTCCGTGGGCCTGTGCCCGCTGGGTTCTGAGCCGGCCAGCCGTGAAAGCAGCTCCCCAAGGAGGAGGCAGCACCCGCCAGTGGCCCGGTGGGGCACCCCGTGCTGATGCCGGCCTCCGGCTCCCGCCTCCCAGCAGGCGCGCGCCCCCCACTGCCAGGGCCCCCGGGGGGGCACCACCCAGTACCCTTGTCCTCGTCCTCGAGACAGGCTGGTGTTCGGCTGTGTGTGCACCCCGGGGAAGCTGCACTCCCGTCGGGTCCCCATCCAACGCCGCCCCTGACCATCTGCCCGGGCGCGTTCGTTAGCCTCTCCTTACTGCACGTTCCCATCCTTAACACGGCCCCACCAGCTGGCCGCCCTCACAGGCTGGTGGGCGGAGAACCGAGAGAGCACAGGCTCTCACCTACCTGGAAGCCGCTGGCCGCCCCAGTACCTCGGATCGGGTGCGGGGGGCACTGGCCCAGCAAGGGGGCGCAGGCGCAGGAGCGGTGCGAGGAGACCCCTTCCCATGCCCGGTCCTCTGTCTTATTAGCAGAGACGTGTTAATGAAAATTCACACCCAGGTGCTAATAAACACTGGGCCGCTCCCGGCTCCGAGAGAGGGAGACCAGGCTCGCCCCAGGGGAGGGCGCTGGCCAATGAGCCCCACTTATCTGTGAAAAGACTTGCTAATAACTTTAATTCCCCATCCTAAACCACAGGGCCTTTGCCATGCAAACAGATTTTCTAAATTGGCTAGGCCCCTGGAAAGGACTTCCCACTCTGCTCCGGTTAGGGTCCTGGGAGGGGAAAGCAAGATGGGAGGGGAGGTGTGGGAAAGGGGGTGGTCGGTGGAGGTGTGAGGTCTGCCCCCCTGCAGGGCCTCTGCTTTTGGATCCCACTCTCCGCGGCCAAATGCTGGCCAGGGTGCGCCTGGCCGGCTGAATGACACAGCAGTGTCGCTGGCCCGCTCTGAGTTACCGCGCCTCCCGGCCGGGCCGACCACTGGAAATGATCTCTGAGGTGGTTTCCAAACAAACCTATCAGTATCCACGGCTAAACAGATAAGCTGGGGCATGTCCGTGCAATGGAGTTATCACTGGGCAGTAAGAAGTACTGATGCAGGAGACCACAGGGATAAACCCTGGAAATGTTATGACAGGCGAAAGAAGCCAGACACAAAAGGCCTCATGTTGTGTGATTCCATTCATTCAAAATGTCCAGAACAGGCAGATCTATGGAGACGGAAAGGAGATGAGTGTGCTGGGTTGGGGGTGGGGAGAATGGGATAACGGGGGAGTGCCTGCTAATGGGCACGGGGTTTCTTTTGGGGGTGATGAAAATGTTCTCAATTTAGGGGCACCTGGGTGGCTCAGTCCGTTAAGCTTCTGCCTTCGGCTCAGGTCATGATCCCGGGGTCCTGGGATCGAGCCCTGCATCGGGCTCCCTGCTCAGTGGGGAGCCTGCTTCTCCCTCTCTCTCTGCAGCAACCCTGTTTGTGCTTTCTCTGTCAAAATCTTAAAAAAATGTTCTCAATTTAGACAGTGGTGATGAATGCGTAACTCTATGAATACACTAAAATCACTGAATTACAAAGTTGAATTTTATGATACATAAATTGTATCTCAATAAAGCTCTTATAAAAAATAAAAACCAAGGCCTGTATTTCAAAGATGCTTGAGGGAGAGGGGAGAACTTGGTATCCATCCACAGAGGGCCTTTGGGCAGAGGCTACATCCACTAGCCCCATCTCACCTTCCCCCCAAGGCTTGACTACTTCCCAGACCCCTTGAGCGAGGCCAGGCTCCTTTAGGGTCAAGGCTTTCTTCTTCCCCATACAACGTGTCCCTGATCAGAACCCAGCAGTGTAGACAGGAGTGTGGTTCCAGGTCAGCTGTGTGGATCTGGATGCAACCCCCATGAGCCTCTCCACCCTAGCTAGGCCGCTAGGAGCTCGCAGTTACATGAACCCGGCATTGACTCACTGATGTTAGTTTATGTCCCTAAACCACTTGGGAGAGAAACCAGAGTGAAGGGAGATGAGAAAATCCCAAGGTCCAAGCCATGATGCTCTAGCACAAGGGGAGAAAAGGCTTGGGACACATGAAATAAGCCCTTGGTAGCTGGTGTCCCCTCAGACCCTGCCCTGATATGAATTCATATCAGGGCTTAAGTGCCGATCCTTGGTTTATTCTTCTGTAAAATGGTTATTTGGTGACACAATGTATAAAGGCCCTGACGCATAGTAAGTACTAACAGAAATGTATTTTCTGCAGAGATACTTAGGTTTACCCACATCCCACCAGGTTCAAAGAAAAGATGGGCAGACTCCACCTGCTACCACGTCCTCATATGCAGCATCTCCCCCTTCCAGGCTGACCTTCCGGGATCAGGAGATGCTAAGCCAGGGCTGGGGGCAAGGAGGAAAGGGCCTGAGCCTGTGTGCTTGGAAGGCTGAAGACTGCAAGAGACCCTCTTGATTCTCCTAGGTTCTTCTTTGAGGGGGGGGGGGGAGCTTTGTGCCCAAGTAGAGGAAGAAGAAACGGTCAATGACACCAGCAGAGTTTATTCACAAATAAATAAATACATACTAGGCAGGCACCCCTGCCGGCCTCCGAGGGTCTATCTATGGGTCCCTCCATTGCGGGAGGGGCTGAGGAGGGCCGTCCTGGGTGGGGACAGGCTCTCACTCTCAGGAATGCGGACGCCAGTGCCGCAGGGGCCCCCTCCCAGGAAAGGAGTCGGGAGAGGGGCCGTTTTGAAGGTGCCGAGGCCAAAAAGGCCTCGATGCTCACAGACAGGGCGCCAGTTGCACGTCGTCACTACAATTATTCAGGCCGGCGGCCACTCCGGGGGCATCCAGGTCTCCAGCAGGGCCAGCACGTCGCCGGGAAAGAGCTGCGGAGAGAGAGGGAACAGGTTATCGTCCGCGTTGGCCGCTGAGGGTGGGTGTCCGCGCTCATGCGTTCCACTCTCAGGGGACCTTTGGCGGAGAACAGGACCCTGTCCCCTGCGTGTCCTCTCCCTCCCCTCCCCGCTTGAGCGCCCCGGGCACACCAGTTAAGCTGCTCCCGACAGCCCGCAGACCGGGCCAGGCTGCCGGTGGGGGTGCCGCAGGGGGAGTGGCCCCCGCAGGGGGAGCTGCACGCCGGGGACGGGGACAGCAGGTAGCACCACCCACGACGGCGCCGGGAGCGAGTCCTGCGCGGGAAGGAGGTACTAACCGGAGACGAGGGGCTCAGCTCCACTGCCAGCGATTCCGGACACGCTGCCTCGTCGTAAAGCACCGGCGGTTCTCGAGGCTCGGGCGCCGCTAGTGCTCCGGGACAGGCCGGCGGGGACCCCCACGACGCGGCGGCGCCCAGGCCCGGGGCGCGCGCCTGCACCTGCGCCTGCGCCTGAGTCTGCGTCTGCGCCTGCGCGGGGCCGCCGTCGGGGCAGAGCGGGCAGCCCCGAGGCGCCGCCGCCGCCGCGCCGCTGCGCCGCCGCCGCCGCCGCTGCAGGCTCTCCTCGCTGAGGCCCAGCACGGCCGACAGGTGGCCGATGTAGCGGATGGCCAGGCGCAGCGTCTCGATCTTGGTGAGGCTCTGGCCGGCGGGCGCCACGGACGGCGGCAGAAAGCGGCGCAGCTCGTGCAGGGCGCGGGCGAGCGTGCGCATGCGCAGCTTCTCGCGCTCGCTCGCGCTCTGCCGCTGCCCGGAGCCCAGGCGGCTGCCTCGGGCGCCGCGCCTGCCAGCGCTCCGGGCTCGGGGGGCCGCGTGGGCGCCGGGCCGCCCGGGGCTCGGCTCGGGGCTGCCGGCCGGGACGCTGCCCCAGGAGTCCGGGGACGAGGCGGGGGAGCAGCCGCAGCCCCTGTCGGAGCGCGGCGGAGGCCGGGCCGGGCCCCAACCCGGGGAGAGGAGCCAGGACTCGGAGAGCGGCGGGCACAGGGACTGGGCCATGGCGGCGGTGGCGCGTCTGGGGGCCGGCGGCCGGCGACCGCTTTATCCCGAGCCCGAGGTGTGAAGTGGCCCCTTCCAGGCCGCATCAGCACTTCAAAGCGGGCTCGGGACCTGGAGGGGGCGGGGCCTGACCCTTTGAACCAACGGCGGGGGCGGGGGGGTTGCTGAAGGTGCGGGCCCGTGGCTGCCCCAGGTTAGCCCCACCTGGGCCCCCGCATGGGCACCTGACCCGGCCGCTCGGGCCTCTTGCTTGCGCCCAGTGGCCCGAGCTGCCTGGTGTGTTGGGCCGCTCAGCAGGTTAAAGGAAGCGCGGTCAGGGAACTGGAAGTAGAGGACCTAGATTTGGGGCCGCCTTCACCTGTTGGGACCTAATGCAGATTCTTAACGTTTTCTTGCAAGTTCGTTCCCAGTTTGTACAATGGGAGCTTGGGGGCATGCTGCAGCCAGGTCTAGAATCGGTAGGATGGGGGGGCACCTGGGTGGCTCAGTGTTAAGCGGCTGCCTTCGGCTCAGGTCATGATCCCGGGGTCCTGGGATCGAGCCCCACATCGGGCTCCCTGCTCAGCGGGAGGCCTGCTTCTCCGTCTCCCACTCCCCCTGCTTGTGTTCCCTCTCTTGCTGTATCTCTGTCAAATAAATAAAATCATTAAAAAAAAAAAAAGAATCGGTAGGATGGGGACCCTGAGTCGGCCCTGATCCCGCCTAGAGGTGAGAGAAACTAATCCATTTTTCCTCCTGGAGGTGGCCCACCTGGTGGTGGTGGTCGTGGGAGGTGGGGGGCCCTATGAGGGAGCTATCCCAGGCAAGTCCAACAAGCTGGTCAAATCCGGTCAAGTTGCTGGACCATCTGAGCTGAGGGAGGGGAAGCCTGATGCCCTTCAGGACACCCTCAGCCTGGCGGGATCAAGGGCGTGGCCTGCTCCCCCAAGCTGCCACCACTGGCCTCTAGCTGGTACTCCGCCACCTTGGGGCAGGAATAGAGGACTCTGACATTGAAATGTGAGTGGACGTGACACAGAAAAAGCACTTAACAAAATTCATACTCCTTCATGATGAAAATTCTCAGCCAACTAGCTGATCGAGGAGAACTTCTCAACCTGATAAAAGGCTTCTCCAAAGAGCCCACGGCTAATACCATACTCAACAGTGAAAGACTGAATGCTTTCCCCTAATCCTGAGACCAAGGCAAGGATGTCTGCTCCCACCCGGGCCTACTCAACATTGTCCTGCAGGGCCTAGCTTGTGCAAAAACAAAGGAGAAATAAAAGGCATACCGATTGGAAAGGAACAATAAAACTGTCTCCATTTATAGACAGTATGATTGTCTAGGTAGGAAATCTCAGAGACCTATGCTGCCTTGCCTGGGCCCCTCAGGAGTCTTGAGTTTGCACCTTGTCGTAATAGCTACTTTGTGCACGTATGTCTGTCCTCTGCCTAGACTGTGAAGTACCTGGTGTCTAGCATCATGTCTTCAAGAGAAGTAGTACCTTACACGTCTTTTTTTTTTTTTTCAAGATTTTATTTATTTATTCATGAGAGAGAGAGAGGCAGAGGGAGAAGCAGGCTCCCAAGGAGCAGGGAGCCCGATGTGGGACTCGATCCCAGGACCCTGGGATCATGACCTGAGCCAAAGGCAGACGCTTAACCATCTGAGCCACCCAGGCGCCCCCTTACACGTCTTTCAGTGTGAGGGGTCTAATGTTTCCCATCCCCCATGTCTTCCAGCCCACTGAGACTGATCGGTGAGCTGGTCTGTGGCGGAGGTGGCCAAGGGACTTGGTACCTTCTCCCTGGGTATCTCTGTCCACCACCGCCCCCTCCCCTCATTTTATCTTCTACTGCCCTTGGCCTCTTCTAGCACCTTCTGTACCCCCTTCCCCTGCAGCCGGTCCCAGCAGTCCCAGAATTCTTAAGCCCGTGGTTGCATCCAGGAGAGGTAGTGCCATCCCAGCCTCGGGGAGAAGGGGAGGAGCCCATTCCCTGGGCCCGCGCCGTAGACCCATCTATTCCCACGGAGAGCCTGCTCCAGGGGGGCCCTCGTCAGCCTGAAGCTGTCAGTGGGGTCTGCCCCTTTTGGGCCCTGGTCAAGGGATGCCTCCCCGGGACTCCAGATCCAAGCCAAGAACCTGGCACTGCAGCCCAGCTGCTGGGCCCCTTCAATGCCACTGGACCCGAGGGGACTAATAGTTGGCAAATGGTAGAGCCTATCGCGCACTCGGGTGGGAGGCAGTGCAGAGTACAGACTGGTCAGGCAGGAGGGGTGGGACTTGCGAGGGCTCTGGGCACTCTGCTGCCAACCTTCTGAATGTCCAAAAATCCCTCCAATTCCCACGATTCGGATTTCCACTTTGCAGCTAATCACTGAGAAAACTCAGAATGACCAAAAACGCCTAGGCAATCAGCCACCCTCTTGTTTCATTGTCATCTCTTTAAAAATCCCGTACGTGCACATGGCTGGAAAGTCCACAGCTCAACAAGCACCGAGGGTCTAACAAAGTTCATTACCGTCCTGCCTCTGAGGCCTGCAGTTCCCTGTCCAGGGGAAACCGCCGGGACTGGTTTGTCCTTGAAATGACTCTTCATTTTACTCAGTACAAAATCAACTAGACATGTTTTGGACAACAGGCCGTATGTGTGGGAGACAAACTGTTTATCCTAAACACACAGCTCTGGCTCCTGATGATTCACACATCTAGGACCTAAGCTCTGACATCCCTTGGGCCCTTGTGCGGGAGCAGCCGAGAGGCCTGGAGCAGGAGATACACGGTGGGCAAGTGTATGTGACAGTAGGATCTCTGGTGTCAGGCCGAGGGAGGGCTAAGGAGGCCCCCAGGCGAGTGAGGAGGCAAAGAGCCCACAGAAAGGGCATGAGAGAGGCAGGGCAGATGGCAGGTTTCCACCCTGCCCCAACCTTGGGGGGCTCGGCCCTAAAGGCTGCTGCCTGGGAGTCCCTTCCTCTCCTGCTGCCCCCCAGGGGTGTCCGGGCCCAGGGTGTGCAAGGGCCAATGCCAGTGGGGACAGAGGAGGGACCCCCCCCCCCGCCCCAGCCTGGAGCCTGGGCTCTACGGCCTCCTGCCAGTTGGCCCCCACCCCCCCCACCTCTCTCACCTTTGATCTTATCACCAGCCCCTCCTCCAGGCTCATCTGGGAGCTGCCCCCGTTAATGAGTTCTCCGGGCAGCAGGGCCCGCACGCCCTCCCGGGGCGGCGAGGCCTTCACACCTCTGGGGCCCGTGTTTTGACAAGTGCCGAGCCAGTGGCTTCTGCCCCCTGGCCCGAGCCTGCCTGCGCCTGCCAACGTGTAAGGCTGGGAAATGAGGCCTGGGGGCAGCCCCACTGAGCAGAGGTGAGAGCTCAGCTGGGGCCGTTGGCCGGGGTGGGGGCGGGCGGACAGGGCAGCCTCCTCTTGGGCCGGGGCCTGTGGCTCAGCCTTCCCGCCAGGGGCCAGCCGGCTCCTCGGGCCAGGCCTGGGTCCTGCACGCCGGCCCCCCTCCCGCCTCCCAGCCTCCGTGCTCTCATTTCCCGGCAGGCCCTTCTGACACGGGAGTGCTAATCAGAGGTGCTATGTCAATACTCCCCTTGTAGCCCCTAATCCCTGTCCCCGCCGGAGCCAGGGGCCCCAGGGGAAGGAAGAAGCTCCTCTGCCGCCGGCCCGCTGAGCATCTGCAGGCGCATCTCCCGGGAGGCTCCTCACTGAGGTGTCCCCTACGGGCTGGGATCGTCCCACCACCCCCCAGCACCAGCCCGAGAGGCAGGCCCTTCCCGGGGAGGGACTGTTAGGAACCAGCTGCCACCTTGACACGGCCTAGGACACCCCTGTGGAGTATGGCCAGTGTGGGTCAGAAGCGAATCCCCATCCTGCCAGGTGCCACCCGTGTCACGTGGGGAACTCGCTCCCCATCCCTGGGCCCCAGCTTCTGCTCCCGTGCCACGAGGTAGTTAGACCTACTGTGCTGACCTTGGGAGGAGCAGATCATCCTGCGTGGCCTGGCCTTTGGGCCACCGTCGTGGTCATGGTTGCTACTGTCACCTGGGCCTGGCACCGTGTTGGGGGCATGGCTGGGTCACAGCTCACCGCCCAGCCGTGATGTGGGCGCCACTGCCTCCCTTTGCAGATGAGGGAATGGAGGTGTCGAGTGGTCATCCCGTGTCACGTGGCAAACAGGGGCAGAGCTGGGGCCTGTTTGCCTCTGCCTGGGTCAAAGCCTGTGTTCTGTCCTCCCCACCAGCCGTCCTGTCTCCTCGGGAAGACAGGAGGGGCTCCTTTCCTCCTGAAGGCTGCCCCAAGAGTGAGGGTGCCGGTGTGGGCGAGACGCCCCCAGAGTCCTCGAGCACCCACAACACCTTGTCACAAGTCCCAAGGACCCGTGGAGATAGAAGAAGGTTTCCACACCCACCCTGGACCTGCTGCACCAGAGCCCCTGCGGGACGGAGCTGGAGAATTTGGGTGTGAAAAGTACAGTTGCCCCAGAATTATGAAACTCGGCCACTTTCGAGAAGCAGTGCCCTATAGTGACCACCCCCCAATCCAGAGAGTGGAAAAAGCGTGGGGAGTGCCCAGCCCCCTAGCATGGATCCTAAGCCCCCATGGGTCACAGATGGATGAGGTTGTGGCCACCTGGAGCCCCAGGGCAGTCAGGGGGCTCAGCAGGAAGGCCCCCGACTTCTCCTCCACCTCCCTCCTTCCCCAGCAGCTTCCCAGCTAAGGCCCCCGAGGCTCCCACAGAGCCCCTTCCAACTAAGATCACCCCCTTTCCTCACACCTTTAGCTCCCGGAGCCTCTAAGTTGGCAAGCCATATGGAATAGATTATTCTGGACCCAAGGTAATCTGATTATCTTGGTCATGGATCAGCTGGATGCGCAGCCAGTGGAAGTCACAGGAGGCAGAGGGGTGATGAGGAGGGAGGGGGTGGGAAGACAGGAGAGAGATTTGGCAGATTCCGGGAAAGGCTCCAGGGGAAATGCAGAATCTCTGCAGTTCTGGGAGGGGGGCTGAGAATGCGGGGTACGCAGATAGCGCCTCTCTCTTAGGGGAGTCGCATTTACGCTCCTTTGCTTCATCTGGGTAGGTGGAGGAAGATCTAAGCTTTATAGTGTAATGTGGGGAAACCAAGGCATAAAGGGGCTAAGGAGCTGAACCTGCCCAAAGCCGAGATGTAGGCATGCGAACGGGAAGGCGGGGGAACCTGTCACATGGCACCTTGGTTTCTCCAACTGTAAAATGGAGCCCAGAACTCCCAACCGCCTGCTGAGATGTTTTGGGAGATTGTATGCCTTGTTGGAAGGCTCCCATCTCAGGCCAGAGGGTGGACCCCTGGGTCAGCCAGTGTGGACCCGTGTCCGCGAATTCCCAGCCACCACCAGCAGGGGGCACTGCCCAGCCACCTGGGGTTCAGCGATCTGAGCAGGGCACACCAACTTCCAACAAGTCCGGGGCCTTTGTTCTAGGGCTAGGGCCTGGGTGGGGTGGGGTGGTGGGCACCAGGCACCGGAGAGCAGGGGCTGGCTTCAGAAGTGGGTGAGGCCACGCAACGTCGGCCCTTGCTCCCCCTGACCCCGTTCTTGCCTGCGGAGGGCCCTGGGCAGCTTTCGTTCTGGCCTCGCTCCCTCCCACGCTGCCAGGTGTGGGCTGCGGCGCAGAGGCTTCCATTTAGGGAGGGGATAAAGGCTGCCCGACCTACGTCGCCCTGCTTTCTCACGCTGCTTGGGGACCGCGGCCCCCTCAGTTTACTTTCCATGACTGCAAACTGCTGTCCGGTGCAGGCAGGACTCCTGCCTCACCGAGGGTTGGCCCGTCGGGCTGCTGGGCCTGTGTAAACTCGGGGACAGCTGAGGGCGCACAGGCTCACTCTTCCACGTTCCCACGTGAGCCGGGCCTGCAGCCCAGTGGCACACCATGCCAGGCTCACCACCTGTTCTGAGCCCCAGGGCTGTCAGAGGGCAGGCTGGACTTGCCTTACCCTGGGCCGACCTTCGCCCCTGGGGCCCATTACTGGACTCCACTGACTCCTAAAAAAACCACGAAACTAGCTTCCTTTCTTAAAAAAAAAAAAAAAGTGGGTGAAGCCAGCTCAGTGCCAGAGTGATGGGCTGTGTGACTCCCGGACAGGCCACCTGCCCTCGCTGGAGCCCTGTGTGCTCATCTGTCCACTGGGAAAAACATGCATCTGTGTGCAGAGAAGCAGCGCAAGATAGAGCCCAGAGGAATGAGGAGATGGGGGAGGGGTCAGGAGGTAGGGCCCAAGCAGGGCTCCCTGGGGCCCTGACCTTCCCTATGCACTCCTGGGAGCAAAGGTGGAAAAAAGACCCCAAGATGACGGAAACTCTAGACAGGGGATGCCTTGGTCTCTGTACCCTTGCCTAGTCCCCGGTAAGGATTTGCAGGTCCAGCTCAGCTGCCAACTTAGGACACATCCGATCCCAGCCCCTGCAGAAAGCACAAGGCGGAGCTTCCTCCAGGCAGGATGCACAGCTTGCGGGCTCCTTGTAACACCACCCCTACCCGTGCTGACTGCTCACAATAGCACGCTGAGGTGCCAAGGCAGTGATGAGCCCCCTGCCAGGTCACTGGGTGGCTCAGGCCCTCAGCCAACTCCAAGGGCAGAGGGGAGCAGGGGAAGGAGGGCGCCCCAGAGCTATCTGACTTCAGGCCCAATAAAAAGCAGAGTGGGGGCTCCTAGGACTGAGCTGGAACACCTGGCCGGGACCTGGGGGAGTGAGAAGCCTTTGGGCAGAGGATTCTTTGCCCGAGGCTGGGGGCCAGGGATGTCCCTGAACACAGTGGAGAACATCTAGGGGGACAGAGCTTAAACTGACCAGATACAAAATCATCGAGGAGAAGGGTCTTACGTGGTCAGGACTGGTTATTTGCAAAAGGATGAACCCAACCCTCAGTTCTAGAGGTTCCCCCGCCAAGAGAAATCCAAGATCCAGCCCCTGGCCTGAGCCAAGTGAGTTCCTTGCCCTGGAGATCATGCCCCAGCCCCGGCCACGCGAGTGCACAGACAGCGCCCGACACGGCGCAGGCGGCCAGGAGAGCTGGGGCACCCCAA
The DNA here is from genome assembly GCF_011800145.1 of Mirounga leonina. Classification (NCBI taxonomy): domain Eukaryota; kingdom Metazoa; phylum Chordata; class Mammalia; order Carnivora; family Phocidae; genus Mirounga; species Mirounga leonina. The sequence continues at coordinate 22,985,709 of NW_023270464.1, forward strand.
ACCAGGGGAGCTTCAACAGCCCACCTCCAGGGCTCCCCAAGGCCGGCCTGCAACTTGAGAACAGCCTCCGCGCGCCCTCTGCCCAGCAGTTTCCCTGATGGGAATTCATTCTGGTTAGAAAAGATTACGGGCACACGCGAAGACACACTGCTGAGCGGTGGAACCAAGCTGCGGAAAAATCTATTCAGTAGCACACCACTGAGAGATGCACGAACACAGATCTGTGTTCTACGGATCTAAAACACAACCCCTACACAGAAAGGCATCCAGTGATACCATGCCTGTTATGAGGGTCCGCTGTACGCATGCGTGTGTGTGTGTGCGGAAAGGGTCTCAGGGCCCTCACCTAATCTCTAACAACATCCCAGGACTTACTTGGTGTGTGTGTGGTGGGGGGCAGGTCTGGGTTCCGGGAGGTGGTCAAGGGAGACTTTTTCTCTTAAGACTTTATTTATTTATTTGAGAGAGACAGAGAGTGCACACGAGCAAAGGGAGAGGGACAAGCAGACTCCCTGCTGAGCAGGGAGCTAGACGCAGGGTTCAATCCAAGGACCCTGGGATCATGACCTGAGCCGAAGGCAGACGCTTAACGGACTGAGCCACCCAGGCGCCCCCAAGGGAGACTTTAATCTCATCTGTAATGTTTAAATTTTTCAAAAAGAGTTTGCATTCATATATTACATGTGCAGCTTAAAAATAACTTTTAAAAATCTAGGTATAAGGATGTCGCCATGTGGAAAGCCATGAGGCATCTCCAGTGTGTACTAGAGAACTTACGACCAAAACTGCCACCACATCATGGAGAACCAGGCGTGCTCTAAGCATCTCATTGCACAAATACATCTACTGATGGGGCACCTGGGTGGCTCAGCCTGTTGAGCGTCTGACTCTTGATTTCGGCTCAGGTCATGAGACTGAGCCCCGTATTGGGCAACACGCTCAACGGGGAGCCTGCTGGAGATTCTCTCTCTCCCCCTCTGTTCTTCCCCTGACATCGCTCAGGGACACACACTCTCTCTCAAATAAGTAAAATCTAAAAAAAAAAAAAAATACATCTACTGATATGGGGAATGTTAATATAGTAAGGAGAAAAGTTGGTCACAAAACAATAGGCTCTTTTCATACCCAAAGAACTTGAAAGCAGGTTCTAGAACAGAGATTTGTACACCATAGGAGCATTAGACACAACAGCCAAAAGGGGGAAACAACCTGAATGTCCAGCAACAGAGGAATGGATAAACAGAATGTGGTCTATACGTACACCGGAATATTTATCAACCGCAGAAAGGAATGAAGTCGTGGACGAGCCTTGAAGGCGCCATGAAGTAAGCCATGCACAGAGCGCACGCTGTGTGATTCCCTGTCATGAGGCACCTGGAATGGGCAGATCCGCAGAGACGGGACATGGCAGAGGGGTCGCCAGGGATGGGGGGTAAAAGGAGTTACTGCTTAATGAGTACAGCGCTTCTACTCAAGGTGATGGAAAGCTGTGGAAAGAAGTGATAGCTACATAACACTGCGGGTGGAATTAACGCCACTTAAAAACGGTTAAGATGGCAAATTTTGTTATATATATTTTATAAAAGTTTTTTAATGCAATATACAAAACTACTGAATTGTACACTTTACACAGGTAAACGCATGATGGGTGAATTCTCTCTCAATAAAGCTGGTATAAAAAAAACAGGGGCGCCTGGGTGGCTCAGTCGGTTAAACGTCCTCTGGATTTCGGCTCAGGTCAAGATCTCAGGGTCGTGAGATCGGAGCCCCCGTGTCCCGGCTTGGCAGGGAATCTGCCTGAGGTGCTCTCTCCCTCGCCCTCTCCCTCTGCCCCTCCCCCCACACGCACGCACACTCTCTAAAATAAATAAGTCAGTCTAAAAAAAAAAAAACCATATACCAGAAACTTCAAGAAATGGAAAAAACAAAACAAAAAACCCCGACATGCTCCCTCTTGATGCCTCTCTCTCTATGCTCGTGTAATTGCAGGGCTGCCTGGAGCAGCTTAGAATGCAGGGATATGTCCTAACCCAGTGCCAACTGGTGTTAACCTGGTTCTCTCTGGGTGGATGGAACCAGGGGCATTTAAAATTCCTCCTGATTGGGGCGCCTGGGTGGCTCAGTTGTTAAGCGTCTGCCTTCGGCTCGGGTCATGATCCCAGGGTCCTGGGATTGAGCCCCGCATCGGGCTTCCTGCTCCACGGGAGGCCTGCTTCTCCCTCTCCCACTCCCCCTGCTTGTGTTCCTTCTCTCGCTGTGTCTCTCTCTGTCAAATAAATAAATCTTTAAAAAAAAAAAATCCTTCTGATTGTCTACATTTTCTCACTTTTCCTGTAATGAGCATGCACTGCTTTGATAATTAAAATAAGAGAAAGAAAAGGAGGGTAGGGAGTGGGAGAGGGGAAGGGAGGAAAAACACTTTGCAGAACCACCCCAAACTTGTTTGCATTCCAGCAGGTGGGCCCAAGCCCCCTCGTGGCTTCTGGGGCCAGGAGCCTGGGCCGCAGGAGTGCACGCCACTCACTCTCCCCCTCTGTCCTTCCCAAGAGCTGCAGAAGCACAGGGGGTCCCCTCTCTCCAGCAGGGCAGGCAGGCAGGCAAGACTTCTGAACTCCCACATGCCGAACACATGATGCTCCAGCTAATCCTCCCAGCAAGGACACCCATTTCATAGATGAGGAGACTGAGGCTCAAGGGATGGAGCCCAGGCATGGTTGGCCCTAGGTCTGAGCCCCCTCCACTGGGCCTTATTGCCCCGGAATCTGGACCAGGCAGTCCTGGGGCCTCCGCAGGCCCTCGCACGCCAGCCTCCTTGGTTCAGCCTTCTTGTTGGAGGAAGAGCAGCGGGTCCACCTGCATGGCCCTGGCTGGCTGGGCAGCTCCGTGGATGCCTATGGCCCCAGCCCCTCCCGTGCCTCTCCCAGCCCACAGGGGCCACGTCCCTCCTGCCCTTGTCCACATTCTCGGCCTCGGCTCCTCGGCCCATGCCCAGCCCCTGCCAGCCCTCACACATGCGACTGTGGTCTCCTCACGCTTCCCGCCTCCAGCCCCTCACCTTCCGGCCCCCTCCTTCCTCAGAATGTCTGTGGCTCTCACTGCCTCCCTCCCTGAGAGTCCAAACTCCCCACCCAGTAGCCTTTCCAACCCCTGCCTCCTCCCGCTTGCTAGCCCACAGCCTCTCCCACCCCTCCAGGCAGACCCCAGCCCACCGGCACTCCCCAGACTGGTGCTGGGCTGCCTGCTCCCGGACCTGGGCTCCCACCTCGTCCCTCTGCCAGGTCGGCCGCACCTCCACTTGGAGGATACCCACAACTTTCGGTCCCCCCCTTCCGCCCGGGACCTGCCCTGATCATGTGGCCGGGTCATGCCCCTCTGTGGCCCTTGGCTCCCCGCACACCAGGTCACCGCAGACTCAGAAGCTCTCTTTCCCCTCCTCCAATTTCTGAAGTCCCAGAGGACTCGTCCCTCGTCCCTCCCCGGAGCCTCCCCTCGGCCAGGGCAGTTTCCCCGTGGTGTGGTGCCTGGCCTCTGTGGATCTGAATCCTGACTCTGGGGAATGAAGGCCAAGGAACCGACTTCTCTGGGCCTGGCCCATCTAAGCGCGGGGAGAACCACGGGCTGGAAGTCATGGGGTCTGAGCACTGACGCGGTTACTGCGGGCACAGTGGTGGGCACTGCAGAGTCTAGAAGTGCTCAGAAGACCAGGCAGTCATGAGGCCCTGTCAGGGTGACCTTGCCTTGGTGGCTTCGGTCTCTGGGCCTCCTGGTGACACCGATGGCATTCAGCCAGGCAGGGCCTCGTCAAGCACCAGATCCCAGAGCCAGGAGAGGGGACTAACTGGGCAGGTGGACTCAGGGCTCCGGTCCTCCCCCATTCCCCCCTCTTCCCCGCTCCCCATCCCGGGGACACAGGCCCTACCTTCTCCCTGGGCCTCCCAGGGTGGGGACCTGCAGCCTCCCACCCCCACCCCAGAAGGGCTTTCTGGGGTTTCTGAGAGGACCTGCTGCCGGACTGTTTTGGAGGCCCCCGAACACCCTCGTTCCCAAGTCGACACCTTCTGCCCTGGGGGAGGTGGCCTTGTGTCAACAGGCAGAGAGGAGGTGTGAAGGCAGCCACAGTGGCCAAGGGGGGTGCTGGCCTGGCCCTTACTGCTCCCTGGTAATGAGAATACCACACGCCGCCGCAGCCCCTGTGTGCCCTGCCTCTCCTTCCCCCACGTTCCCACAGCCGGGCCACCCCCACGGCCTGGCAGGGAGCCGGGGGGTGGGGGGAGGCAGAGAAGACCTAGAGGGCAGAGGCCAGGCCTTTACCTGGCTCCAGGTCCCTGGGTCTGCTCCGGGGGGCCCTGCACTGCCTGCCCAGGGAGAAATAGCAGGTGGAGGTCGTCCAGGAGCGGGGCCTGTGTTAAGTCACTAGGAGCAGGCTGGGCCACCGTCACTGGCCTCCCGCAGCGCCTCGCAGGGCCAGAGCTGACTGAGCACGGTCAGGGTCCAACCTGGGCCTCTCTGCCCTTCTCATCTGACTGCCGGCCTCGGGCAAAGTCCGGGGAAGTCGATGGGGGAGGATGAGTCTCCTCACCTGTAGGAAAGGATCACTGACACCTGACTGGGGCCACCCTGGCAAGCAGAGCCAAGGGCGCTGTGACATGATGGTTCCCGCCTACACATGAGGAGGCCCAGCTGAGCCAGGGCTCCGGGCACAGAGAGCAGGGGTGGGAGTGTCAGGGGTCTGAGGCACCTGGGAGGCCTCAGGGTGCAGCCCCAGCCCGGCCCAAGACAGCCCAAGACCCCGTGGCTCCTCGCCCTCACAGAGCCCAGGGCCCTGAGGAGGCCGCCCCATCCTCTCCCTGATTCTTGGCCTCAGCTCTGATTGTACCTCAGGGGTCGTCACGTCCAACGCCCTCGTTTTCGGGGGCCTGTCAGCGTCGGTGGAGTCGGGCACAGCCATCCACTCCAGCTCCTGCCTGTGCCTAGTGTGTACTCGTCTGGCCTCTTCTTGATCACCTCCACAAACAGGCCACTCACTCCCTCATAAGACGCCCCTTCCGATCTTAGGAAGTTCTTCGGTCTCCCTGGAGTACTCCCTCCTAGGCACCTGGAGGCAACCATCCTACCCCAAGGTTCTTGTTTTGTGAACAAAACATCCCTGAGTCCTTCGACTATTTCTCTGGTGACCTGGCTTGAAGCTATCACTAACCCTGCTGTCCTTGGCTACGGCCTGTTTCATCATGAATGGCGGCCCCCACATCTGGCCACTTACTCTGGCAAAGGCCCGTCCTGCAGAGGGAACAAGAGACAGTCACGTCCTTGGTTGAAGACCCCGTTTCTCGCGAATGGGATCACCTTTGTTTTTCACGCGTGCTGCTGGTTACATGCCACCTGACCCCGAACTAAGAGGGAGGTTACATGGAGCCCTGTTGATCCCACCTTATTCGATCTGGTAGGCTGTCCGAGCCTGTCAGCCTCTCCGGGATCCTGGCTGTTACCCAATTCACTTGCTGCATTTGGACCCTACCCCAAATTAGATCAATTCATATCTCCATTCGAGATCATAACTCTGCCCTTGACGAGGCTGGGAATAGAGCTGGTAGTACCATCACCGTAGACCTTCCTCCAGGTGAACACCCACCCGCTCCTCCATGGGAACATCAAATCTGTTATGAACTCACTCAACTGTCATCCAGCTCACATGGCCCTATTTGTTGACAAGGATACCCTGGCACTTCTTTATTACGTGGACAGGAATTACGTGTGGCTGCTCATACGCACCCAAATGTCCATGACTTATGCAAACTGGTAATTTGTTTTCTCTCACATTAAAGAAATTCAGGGATAGACAGTCCTGAGCTGGTATGGTGCTTCCATGTTGTCATCAATGCCTCAGGCTTCTGTCTGCTCCATCATCCTCAGCGGATGACTTCTGTCCTTGGGACTGCTTCAGTGCCACCAAATGGTTGCTGAAGCTCCAGCCATCACATTTCCCAGGAAGAAAATATAAGGGGGTAGAAAACATGGGAGTGTACCTCTCTGCTTTAAAGAGCTTTCCTAGAAGCCCCATCCAATATTTCTGCTAACATCTCATTAGCCATTCCGTGAGCAAGAGAGGCTGGGACGTGTTTTCCAGTTGGGCATATTGCCACCCACAATAATACAGCCCTATTATTAAGAAAGATGTAAGAATAGAGGCTGTAACTGATGCTGTGTGTGCAACTAGAAGGGTCTGCCAGACTCGTGAACATTCTACGGACCATGTTTCCCTGACCTAACCACCACCTCCTCCCATCACAGAAAGGAGGGGGTGAGCCCCGTGCCAGGAGCCTGCTGAGGCCCAGAAGCTAATCACCTTGTCCAAGAGCATATAGCTGTAGCTGTCCCTCCTTTTAACAGGACAGTTGGATGAGGAAGAGAGGAGAGCCCCCCGTGGGGCAGGGCCCAGACCCGGCTTGTTCACCGAGCACCTGGGGCAGGTTCCCACATAGCGGAAGGAATGCTTGAGGGTCCCAGAGGCAAGCTGGACCAGCACCTGGGCCAGGACCCAGCCCACCAGGAGAAGCAGGTTGAGATCTTCCATTTCCTAGCCTTGGCTGGGCTGGTGGGCTTGGTTCCGGCTCCAGGCTTCTGAGCTCTCCTGTCCCCTCTGCGCTGTAGCTGTGGTGACCCCTGCCACAGGCCAGGGGCTGGAGTGCCCGTGCTGGGTCCACAGAGGAAAAGGGCTGCGGGTGGAGGAGGGGGCTTGGGCAGGATGCACTAGGTCTGGTGCTGGAGTCTCAGGAATGGAAGGAATCACCTTCTTCTACGGCCAAGACTAAAAGAGACCAGCCCCCTTACCCAGGCCCCAACCTAGTCCTTTACCTACTTCATTCTGCTGCCCCTGAACGTACTATAAGCAAGACTCATAAATGTAGGCTCTGTGCTAATCACTATGAAACGCATTATCCTTACTTACCCCAACAATCACCCTGGAAATCAGAACGCTTCACTTTACAGATGAGAAAACAGATGCGGAGTTAAGTTGCCCAAGTTCTCACGGCTTCGAAGGGGTGGAGCTGGGATCTAAACCCAGGTCAGTCTGATTCCATAGCCCAGCCTCTGCACCATCAAGTGACATTACCTCCCTGTGCTAAGTGGAGGCCCAGTGGGGGGTCCGCTTCGGCTCCCCCCGCGAATGGGGCTGGGAGACAGTGTGTCCCTGTGCTTCCAGAGCCTGGCTGAGGGGCCTGGTGAAGAGCCAGGGCCTCACCTCCCCGAACTTATGCTCTGTCATCCCAGTCAGTCTGAGGCCTGGGCTCTGGGGCTAGCCCAAACCAAGACAGCAGGCCAGGTTATCCTAGAGAGGAAAGGAGGGTAAGCAGGGCTCGTGCTGGTGGTGGACTCCCATTATTCACCAAATCCTTTCACAGGAAACCCCTCCAGGCCGGCTCTAATTCTGGATTTTCGGACCCTTCCTGGAGATCACAGGGCCATCCCACCTCTCCAGGTCTACCTGCCTGTGCACAAGGCAGGGCTATTTGGCAAAAACTAAACACACACTAACGATGCATCAGTAAGGGCCTGACTGGGGTACAGGTGCTATAATATCACAGAACAGTTAAAACAGTGAAAAGGGGTGGGTCAGAAAACTCAGTATCGGGACGCCTGGGTGGCTCAATGGGTTAAGCGTCTGCCTTTGGCTCAGGTCATGATCCCAGAGTCCTGGGATCGAGTCCGGCATCGGAGGACTCCTTGCTCAGCGGGGAGTCTGCTTCTCCCTCTGCCTGCCGTTCCCCTGCTTGTGCTCTCGCACTCTCTGATAAATAAGTAAAATCTTAAAAAAAAAAAGAAAAGAAAATTCAGGATCAACAGCACATTATTAACCTGAAACTTCAGAATCCTGATCAAGAAACATACAAGAAACCTGAGGGATTTTGTTGACAAATGTCAATTACATGTAAATTAATTCCTAGCCAGTACAGCCATGAGTTCAACCTAAAAAGTGTAGGATCCACTGTTTTTTAAGTCCCACCACCCTTAGGGGAAAAAAAATTTTTTTAACTTGGTGTAAATCCTTTCAAGTCATGAAATACTCGCATAACTTCCTGCTTCTTTCCAGAGAAAGCCTATTTGGAGTCAAGGCCACTGCTAAGTGAGTTACCTTCTTTCTGTGCTCTGGACAAATTAGAAATTTCCTCTCCTCACTCATGGCAGCTAGAATAAACTAAACAGGGGTTGCCCTGACCAACATCGTTCAACGCCGATTATTCCTTCATCATCATGCTACAGTGGTGACTTGGGCATATTTTCTCTGATATTTTAAAAAATGAGTCCTAAGGGGTGCCTGGGTGGCTCAGTCGTTAAGTGTCTGCCTTCGGCTCAGGTCATGATCTCGGGGTCCTGGGATCGAGCCCCACATCGGCTCCCTGCTCAGCAGAGAGCCTGCTTCTCCCCCTCTGCTGCTCCCCTTGCTTGTGCTCTCTCTCTGTCTCTCTCTGTGTCAAATAAATAAAACTAAATAAAATAAAATAAAAATAAATAAAAATAAAAAATAAGCCCTGAGCAGAAAGTGAGGTCATCTCCTCATTGAAGGTTTGTCTGCACCTCCTGCCATTTTTTTTTCCAGTTAAAATGATCTGCTCTAATGTTCGTATAATGTTTAAATGTTCATCCATTTAAGTCACCTATGACCCTCTACGATCAGTTCAACATCTCCTGATGGGAGTGCTCTAAGACCTGCTGTTGAATCAAACAAAGCAAGTGACAGGGCACCCGGGTGGTGCAGTCGGTTAAGCGTCTGACTCTTGTTTTCGGCTCAGGTCATGATCTCAGGGTCATGAGATTGAGCCCCTCGTCATGCTTGGTGTTGGACATGGAGCCTGCTTGGGGTTCTCCCTCTCCCTCCCCCCCACACTTCCATCAGGCTCCCTGCTCAGTGGGGAGTCTACTTCTCCCTCTGCCTTTGCCCCCCCCCCACTCGTGTGCTTTCATGCTGTCCCAAATAAATAAAACCTTAAAAACAAAAAAAGAGAACAACTTACAAACACAGGCCGCAATGTTCCCTCATTTACATACGTCCAGGTGAACGTGCGGGCCTGGTGTGGAGGGCCACATAGCAACCTGAGAGCTGCTCTCTTTGCTGAGAGACCTCAGGTTTACCCGTAATGTTCCCACTGCTGCCAAAGAGAATGTATTCGTTATGTAACTTGTGTAACTAAATGTTTGTTTTTAGGAGTGGCCACAAATACTGCAAGGGCCATTATTTATTACTTCAAGCTGATAGAGGCCCATCTATCCCAGAAACCAGAAGCATCATCATGTTGAACTTTCATTACTGATTGCCTGCTTTTTTTTTTTTTTTTTCATGTCACACTTCTGCTCCAAGGTCCATCTGGCAATCCAGCTTCTTAGCCTGGCCCCAGCCAAGCTGTGCGCCAGCTCTCCACATCAGCACCCCTTCACACTGTTCCAGAAGCCCCTCAGCAAGTCCCACTGCCAGGCCTTTCCTTAAGCAGTTCCCATGGCCAGAATTCTCCCTACCCGCCTCTCTCCTTAACCAAGTCCTACTCATGGTTCAAGGCCCAGCGGTGACCTCGCCAGCTCTGTGGCCAGAACTCTACAGCCCCTGGCAATCATTTGGCCCTTAGTCTCGGAGTTCAGCCCTTTCTCCGAAGATCACAAAGGACACAGATGCCTTTTTTTTTTTTTAAGATTTTTTATTTATTTATTTGACAGAAAGAATGAGAGACACAGCGAGAGAGGGAACACAAGCAGGGGGAGTGGGAGAGGGAGAAGCAGGCTTCCCACCGAGCAGGGAGCCCGATGCGGGGCTCGATCCCAGGACCCTGGGACCATGACCTGAGCCAAAGGCAGACGCTTAACAGACTGAGCCACCCAGGCCCCCCAGATGCCTCCTTTAAGCTGTAATAAACTGCTGAGGAGAGCTTTACTATCTCCAAGTTTATACTATGAGACTATAACAACAGTCCTACGAGTCGATAACTATAATCATTATTCCTGTTTTACAGAGCACAAGCTCAAGCTCTGACAGGTTAAGGGCCCTGCCCAAGGGCACACAGCCAGTTAGTGATGGAGCTGTTCAATGTATAATGGTCTGTTCACTTGTTGTCTCTCAGCACGAACTTCAAATGTCATGAGAGCCGAGACCACAACTAACTTGTGTTACGCTGGTGTGCCCGACCTTTACCAGTTGCTAAATAAGTATGAAGTAAATGAGTAATGCCTACAGCATCTTGAAATGGAAGTACCTTCCTTATGAAATGAGAGCAGCAAACATTTAGCTCACCTGCCAGGCCCACACTGAATGGTTCCACAGATGGTTCCACTTAGTACCAGCAGCCTTCCCAGGTGGTGGGCATTTTGTAGTATTATTGCTGTGAAACTGAAAGAAACTTGAGTCTCAGAGGAGGTAAGTAACTTGCCCCAGGTCACACAGCAAACAGACTCAGGCCTGCCTGGAGGGCTCACCTTCCCCCATTTTCATCACCCACTGCTTCCTATCCTTTTTCTCCAGGCTGCTCTATTTTTCAGGGACGGAAACTATCTGTGGGTAGTGAGATGACGTTGCTCGTGTTATTCAGCAAACCAGCAAATGTGGGTTCTGGGAGCAAACCAGGAAGGCTGCACTTGTATGTCCCCCTACTTCCACCCCACCCCACCCCACATCACTGTGGGCAAATCCCTCGGGGCTTGTCTTGCAGGCTTATCCAGCACACCTGTAGACAGTGAGTGGCAGTTACTGGACAAACTCCCCCACTCCCCGCCTTCGCCCCCGGGTGGGGGGGGGGCTGGAGATGAGAGAGGCAGCCACTCTTTGCATGGGTCCACTCCTCACATGAGGGACAGCCTGGCCGTCCCCAGACGATGATGGCACTGCCCACCACCGTCGGGCTCCTGGGCACTCACCATGCCACGAGCCCGGGTGGGTGGGAACTCGGTGAGAAGCTTAGCAGCTCCATCCAGATGCGAATTGTCCCTCCCACACTTCCCGGGCTGCAGGGGCCTCCATTAGAGCCCCCGAGGAGTCAGAATCCACACCTCCGCAAATGGGCCCGCTTTCCCAAGGCCCCCCTGCCCAGGCCTTCCCTGGGCTCTGTGGGTTTTGACACCTCTCTGTAACCTGGCAGGGGGCCACCTCTCACCTTTGGTCCGGATAAAAGCTCAGGCCTCGAGGTGGCCGGCCCAGGCTCCCAGAGCCCGCAGCCGCCCCGGCCATGGCCCAGTCCCCTCCTCTGCACGGCCTCCTGGGCCACGACCACTGGATCTTGCCCCAGGGCTGGGGCTGGGCCGGCCACCCGGACTCCACGTCCCCGGCCTCCTCCTCGGACTCTTCGGGCTCGTGCCCCTGCGACGGCGCCCGCGGCCCCTCGCAGCCCGCGCTCCCGGCCCGCGGCGCCCGCTCCGCAGAGGCCGCCCCGACGGCGCCCGGACGAGGCCGCAGCGGGCCGGCGGGCGGGCAGCGGCAGAGCGCGAGCGAGCGCGAGAAGCTGCGCATGCGCACGCTCGCCCGCGCCCTGCACGAGCTGCGCCGCTTTCTGCCGCCGTCCGTGGCGCCCGCCGGCCAGAGCCTCACCAAGATCGAGACGCTGCGCCTGGCCATCCGCTACATCGGCCACCTGTCGGCCGTGCTGGGCCTCAGCGAGGAGAGCCTGCAGCGGCGGCGGCGGCGGCGCAGCGGCGCGGCGGCGGCGGCGCCTCGGGGCTGCCCGCTCTGCCCCGACGGCGGCCCCGCGCAGGCGCAGACGCAGACTCAGGCGCAGGCGCAGGCGCGCGCCCCGGGCCTGGGCGCCGCCGCGTCGTGGGGGTCCCCGCCGGCCTGTCCCGGAGCACTAGCGGCGCCCGAGCGCCTGGGGAGCAGGGTGCCCGAACTGGATCCCTGGGTTACACCCCCTTACTGCCCTGGGATACAGTCGCCCCCGCAGCTCTCCCAAGGGAGAGCCCCCGAGACGGCCCTTTGGACACCGCCCCAGGTCTGTTCCAGAAGGCAGACGTCCCCGGAACCTAGGAAGCAGGCCGTGCCCTGGACGCCGCCCCCCGCGGCCCCGGAGCTGGCTGCAGCAGTGTATCAGGTATGCGGGCAGGCCCGCGCCACTCCTCTCGGGCTGGTCCCAGGTTCGTTCGGAAATGGAGGCAGTGGGTGGGCTCTAGTCTGCAGAGACTCCCATGCTTTGGGGATCCGGGTTTATCTAATCCAACCCAGTTAGGGTTAGAGAGAAGCTGAAGGGAGTATGGAGAGGACCCTAGCCTCCTTGGGGAAAGAGCTGGGGCCCCGGGCCGTTAAGGCCGCCACCACCTCTACCTAGAAGTCTTCGCAGCCGCGTTAAAGACGGAGAATCCTCGGACTTGCTCCAGAGGCAAGATGAAAGGTAGCAAGAGCCACTGGTTCTAAGTGCTCCATTAAGGCTTGGGGGGAGGGAGGCTGGCCAGCCCCAGGGGTGGGGACTTCCAGAGTATAGGGGCTTGGAGCTGGTGACCTTCGTGTTTCCTTTAAGCTTCATTTGTTCATGAGGCCCATGAGTGAATGAATCGTGGTCCATAACAGAGCGTATTGATAACCAAAATTTACTGCTCGCTTGCTGTTTGCCCAACACCGTTCTTAGCACCGGACACGTATTGACTCAGCCGGCGCTCCAGCAACTCTGTGGCGTAGGGACTGTTATTATCACCCCCGTTTTACAGATGAGAAAACCGAATGAAAGAGGTTGCGTTCTTAGAGCTAGTTAGTAGCAGAGGTGGGATACGAACCCCCGGAGTGTATCTCCAGAGCTGGTGTTCTTCACCACTTTGCTTCACTGCGTCCACGACCCCCAGGGCTGTCCGGAAGCTGCCAGCCACACTCCGGGGAGCATCCAGGTTCCAGGTCTCAGGGCATCAGGCAGTGGCCCACTACCCGGCTGCTTTTGCCTCTCTTACAGGGTGTCTCGGTGTCTCCAGAGTCCTGTGTGTTGCCAGAACCCCCACCCCTCCTGTCCCGGCCAGCATGCCAGAGGCTCCAGCCTCAGACCCAGTGGGGATGTCGGAGCCGCAGTGCAGAGGTGCTCCCCAGCTCAGAGGACCAGGGACCAGGCCCTGCCTTCCAGCCCGGTGACCAAAGCCCGTCCCAGAGCTCAGGCCTGCAGCTCAGTGGCTGCCCTGAACTTTGGCAAGAAGATTTGGGGGGGGCCCACCTGGGCGTCTTCTACCGATAGCCTCGCCTGTCCCCTTGTCAGCCAGGAATCAGGCCTCTGGCGTGGAGTGTCCTCCTCATTTGCTACTTGCTGTGGTCTTCAAGCTTTTTTTAAAGCCAAGGATCTCTTTTCCAAGTGATGTCTTTCCCCGAGAGGCAGTGTCCGAAAGAGAGAGTGGGTGGCCTCCGTGGCTGGAGTCCGGGCTGACACCCCCCCGAGTGACCTGTCCCCGAACACACCGGCTGAGCTGCCGCAAGGTGCTGGCTGCGGGACCAGAGTCGGCGGGGCTGGGACTGCTGGTGGAGTGCGTTCTGGGGGTGGCGGAGGGGGGAGAGAAGCTGGTACGCTTCCATTTTTGTACTTCTTAAAAAAAAAAAAAAATGTTGGTTTGGTCTGTTTTTCTTCTATCAACCTGGGTTTTTATTGCGTCTGGCAAAGGAAGAATGTTCCCATCCTGCAGGGAACCATCCTTCTGCTCTTCCCCTCCCTGGGTCCAGGCCTCCTGAGGTTGGTGTGTGCCCTCCCGTGCCACTGTGACAAGTCTTCACCTGCAGGGGCTCCACTTGGCCTTGCTGCGTGAGGTAGCACGGATGGGGGTTAACGTTCGGGCCTGTTCGCTCGCCTCCCGCCCAGCCCCGCTACCTTGTCCCTTCCTCTGAGCGTATGCCCGTCGACCCGGAGGGCTCTTCCACAGTCTAGGAAAACGTTTTTAAAGGATGCCGGGTGGTTCGCTTCCACAACCGAGGCCCGGCGTATTTGTTTCTGGGGCTGCTGTAAGCACACATCGGGTGGCTGGGAGAACAGAAACACAATTTTCTCACAGTTCAGGAGGCTAGCGTCCAAGATCAGTGTCCGCAGGGTTGGTTTCTGCAGCGTCCCTCCTTGGTTTGCAGATGGCCGCCTTCTCTCTGTGCCCTCAACGTAATTACGCTGCGGTCTGTGCACCTGGCTTTATCACGCCTGGTAAGGCCCCCAGTCATCCTGGATTAGGGCCCCCCCACATGACCTTCTTTTACCTTCATTGCCTCTTTATAAGCGCTATCTCCGAATACATTGGCGTTCTGAGGTCCTGGGGGCTAGAACTTCACCATGGATGTTGGGGGAACACAGTTCATCCCCAAATACCCAGTGCCTTCTTGCCCAGCCTTCTAGGGTTTGGGTTCTTACCCCAGGGCCTCCTGTCCCTAGCTGCTGCTCCTGAGAGGCAGGCCTGAGGCTTCCCTTGCAGAGGCTGAGGACGGGGGTGGGAGATGAGCCCAAGCCGGGTGTTCTGCTCTTGACCACACCTGTCTGCTGCGGGCCTGGCAGGGGAGAGAGAGGGGCTGATGCCTGTGCCCAGCCCGGAAAGACTGGTCTTCCCACACCTTCCTGGGGACCCGCCCCCCTCACCATCCATAAAAGACTGGACATTTCTGTCATGACCCTGCACTGTAGACGACGTGCTTCCGAGGAGTCTCCTGGGTGGGGGGAGGCGGGAGACCTCCATCCCCAGGGCCTGCCTCTCCCGCTGGCCCTGAGGGGTCAACCCGCCACAGAGTGCTGGGCACAGAACAAGCAGCCTGAGTTCGAGTCGGCCCCTGCTCTGTGTGCGACCTCGAGCGAGGTTCTGCAGGCGGGTCTCTGGCTCTGGGTGCCCTCACGGTATTCCCGGGGACCTGATTTCCTCCAGACACACAGGGCATTCTGGATGCCAGGCTTGGGAGCCGTCGGGTGGTGGGAGCATGCAACGTGTGGATGCCACAGATCTTGCCCTGGCTCCAGATGGAGGAGGCCTTCCACTCTGCTGCTTTAGAGCCTGCATCTCGTTCTAGCCCTACTGACTTACCTCCCTGCGCCTCAGTTTCCTTATCTGCAAAACTGAGATAAAAGCAATCCTTATCTCCTGGGACTGTTGAGACCCAAATGAGATAATGCGCATAAACACTTCGCCCAGTGCCAGGCACAGAGACTAGGATCCCTGCAGACTCTTCTCCCTGGAGGCCAGCTCTCTCCCAGGGACCCTGGTGGGGGTGGCCCCTCCCCCAGCGGGACCTCCTGAGGGGGCCTGCCCTCTGATCCCCAGCAGGTTAAGTGCCAGCCAGGGCTGCTGGGCACTGGCGACAGGAAGAACTGGCCCAGAGGGGCTGGGCTGAGGGAAGCCTCCTGATTGGTGGAGAGATCCCACCCTCTCCCCTGGGCTGGTCTCACCCCTTGGCCCGCCCCACCTTTGATGTAGGGACTGCAGTGGCCGCTGAGGAGCCTTCCGGGCCCGGCCCACCCCCACTTCTCCCAAAGGGGAACAGAGGCTGTGAGGAGAGCCGGGAGGCCAGGAGACAGGGCTAAGGATAACAACACCCAAATCTCCTCCTGTGTTGGGGGGCAGTGTACCAGATACCCCCATATGTGAATCTCCTTAGATCCACACCCCAATCCTGTGACCCATCACCTTTTTCATGCAGATGCAGAAGCCAAAGCCCAGGGGTTTGGGTCACTTGCCCAAGAAACTGGCCAAGCTGTGATCTGACACCAGGCCCCCTGGTCTCCGGGACTCCAGCCCCAGCGGCTCACTTGGAGGAGACCCCCAAGGAGCCCTGTGGTCTGTCACCTCCCATGTTCCCTCCACCAGCCTGGGGCACTCAGCGGGGCCCCGTGGGGGCTGAGGCTGAGGTGAGCTTCCAACAACCTGGCTCCATTTGCTAAGAAACTTCCACCAAGGCTAATGTGGGCCATGGAGCCATGTGGGTCCCAGACCTTCTCCTCAGAATAGGCACTGACCACCAGGTGATCTGGAGGGCACCTGCCTTTTTCTGCATGCGACTCTTGAGAACAACCGCTTTACAAATTGATATCCCACCTTCCACCATGGATCCTGGAGAGGAGATGGGACAGGCCCTTGGCCAGTGAGGGGTCAGACCAGGCTTGGGTCCCAAGGCTTGCTGCCCTCACTCCAAGCCCCTCTCTCACTGTCCCAGGTGTGCTGACTGCGACACAAGAAGAGGAGCCCAGTCGGCAGCCTGCTCCTTCCCTCATGTTAGGGCAGGTGCTGACCCCAGCGGAAACTTCTGCTTTCTCCCTCCCTCCACCGTCAGGACCTGCCCTGGGCCTGGCCCTGAGCCCCAGCTCTCCCCACCCCACCATGAGAACCGCTGGGTCCGGTTGCCTAGCCTCTAGCTCCTCATAGTTCCCAGCACCCAGGGTCTCCAGCCGCCACGGGAATATGGATGGAAGGAACACGGCAGGCAGACCTCATAGGACACACAGGCATTCTGGACACTTCTCCCCTCCTGTGCTCCCTGGGAGTCCCCTACATCCCAGGTTCCCTCCCTCCCAGTGTTCCTGGCTGCTATGCAAACCCACTCCTGCTCTAGTTTAGTAATGAGTCTAGACATTGATCTAGAAATCCTTTATTTACATTTTCTCTTAGAAAAAAAAATATAGATCTTCTGCCCTGTTGATTCTTTAGGTTCAGGGTCTTTATGGAAAGGTGAGAGAGGGCACAGGGCTACCCCCCCAAGGCCATCCGTCGTCCTTTGAGGGCTTCTGCTCATCTGGCCCTAGAGCTGGGCTTCCCTGAGATCAGCCCCAGGGCCCTGGGTGACAGGCACCATGCCAGGCCTGGGGTGAGGGTTGGCATGAGGGGCAGGGGCTGGAAGGTGCTTGGACAGTCTGGTCATCAGGAACTGGATCAGCTCCATGGGCAGACTGGAGAAAACGTGGGCCAGAGACTTTGTCCCTGAGGGGAGGACACCATCGCCTCAGGCTCCAGGAATGGGGTACTGTCGTGGGCCATGGGGGCAGACACGTAGAGGCATCTCACATGGGGGCCAGGTGATGGTTAAGGACCAAGGACTATTAGCTGTTTTCTGTGAACCAACTAAGCACCACTTGCTTGTTTTCTTTCACCCACTTGATGTTCACTTTGGTCTTCTCCAGGGCTTGCTCCAGAGCCCGAGTAGCCGAGCCGAAGCCTGTGTCCATGTTGTTCATCTTGAACTGCTCCAGCTGCCAGGAAAATGAAGATTCTCAGCCCCAGGCTGGGTCTCTAACTCAGCCTCAAGCAGAGGGCTGTGCAGTCCTCTGACCTCCCACCCATATTAGAGCCCTTGGGAACACAGCCACAGCCTGTTCTCCAGGAAAGGAAGGGCCCGTCCTTCTCTCCCCCTGGGATAAAATCTTTATCTAGGGCAGAGGTCAAAACTAACAACCTCGTGGTTAAATCTGGCTCCTGGATATACCTGATCTTCACTGTTTATGTTATTATGTTATGTTAATCACCGTACATTACGTCATTTAGTTTTTAATTGAACTGTAATCTCAGTCCAATCAAGGGAGGAGAGAGGGACAAATTAAATAAGATACCACAAGGAAGCAATCAGCCAAACTCAAAATGTGGCTATTTCTATACTACAAATAACCTCATTGTTTCAACAAATAAATGGCATCATTAAAAAAAGAAAAAAGATGTCACAGATTAAAAGATATATTGTAGAGGTTGTAGCCAGGGCAATTAGGCAAGAAAATGAAATAAAAGGCATCCAGAAAGGAAGAAGTAAAACTATCTCCATTAGCAGATGACATGATTTTGGATACAGAATATCCTAAGGAATCTACAAAAAAAACCCATTAAAACTAACGAATTCAGCAAGGTTGCAAGATGCAAGAGCAATATACAGAGATCGTAGTACATTTCTACACACAACAATGAAAAATACAAAAATGAAATCAAGAAAACAGTTCCATTTACAATAGCATCAAAAAGAATAAAATACTGAGGAATAAATTTGACAAAAGACATGCAAGACTGGCATGTTGAAAACTATAAAGCATTGTTGAAAGAAATTAAGAAGACCCAAATAAAAGAAAAAAAGACCCAAATAGACCCAAATCTGTATTAATGGTTTGGAAGATTTAATATTATCCCATGGCAACCCTTCCCAAATTGATCTACAGACTCGATACAATCCCTATCAGAATTCCAACTGCCTTTTTTTTTTTTAAATTTTTTACAGAAATGGACAAGCTGATCCTAAAATTCATAAAGAAATGCAAGGAACTCTGAATAGCCAAACAATCTTGAAAAAAGAACAAAGTTGGAGGGCTCACATCCCTAAACTCACTGCAGAGCTACAGTAATCAAGAGAGTGTGGTACTGACATAAGGACAGATAGATCAATGATATACAATTGAGAGTCCAGAAATAAACCCTCACATTTACAGTCAACTGATTTTCAACAAGGGTGCCAAGACCATTCAGTAGGGGAAAGAATAGTCTTTTCAACAAATGGTGGTGAGACAACTGGATAGCCACATGCAAAAGAATGAAGTTGGACCAGGCGCCTGGGTGGCTCAGTCGTTAAGCGTCTGCCTTTGGCTCAGATCATGATCCCGGGGTCCTGGGATCGAGTCCCACATCAGGCTCCCTGCTCGGCAGGAAGCCTGCTTCTCCCTCTCCCACTCCCCCTGCTTGTGTTCCTGCTCTCGCTATCTCTCTCTGTCAAAAAAAAAAAAAAATCTTAAAAAAAAAAAAAAAGAATGAAGTTGGACCCCTACCTTACACCATATACAAAAATTAAGCCAAAATTGATCAAAGTCTTAAATGTAAGAGCTAAAATGGTAAGATTCTTAGTAAAAAGCATGTATAAATCTTTGTGACCTTGGATTAGGCAATTGTTTCTTAGATGTGACACTAAAGCACAAGCAGTAAAGGAAAAGTTAGAAAGCTGGGCTTCATCAAAATAAAAAAACTTCAGTGCATCAAAAGACACTATCGAGAGGGGCGCCTGGGTGGCTCAGTCGTTAAGCATCTGCCTTCGGCTCAGGTCATGCTCCCGGGGTCCTGGGATCGAGCCCCACATCGGGCTCCCTGCTTGGCGGGAAGCCTGCTTCTCCCTCTCCCACTCCCCCTGCTTGTGTTCCCTCTCACTGTGTCTCTCTCTGTCAAATGAATAAATAAATAAAATCTTAAAAAAAAAAAAGACACTATGGAGAACGTAAAAAGACAATCCACAGAATGGAAGAAAGCATTTGCAAATCAGGTATCCAGTAAGGGTCTAGTATCCAGAATATATAAAGAACCCTTACAACTCAACAATAAAGAGACAAATACCCAATTAAAAAATGGGCAAAGGATTTGAATAGACATTTCTCCAAAGACGATATACGAATGGTCAATAAGCACGTGAAAAGGTGCTCAACATCATTAGTCATTAGAGAAATGCAATTCATACTACTTCACACCCACAAAATGGCTATAATTAAAAAAGAAAGAAAGAAAGAAAATAACAAGAGTCCACAAATACAGAAAGACATTGGAACCCTCCTACATTGCGGGTGGAATGTAAATTCGGTGCAGTTACTCTGGAAAACATTTTGCCAATTTCTCAAAAAGTTAAACATAGAGCTACCAAACAATCCAGCAACTCCACTTCTAGGTGTATCCTCAAGAGAAACAAACACATACGTTCGCTCAAAAATGTGTACATGAATATTCATGACAGCATTATTCATAGAGTCAAAAAGTCGGGGCACCTGGGTGGTTCAGTCAGTTAAGTGTCTGCCTTTGGCTCAGGTCATGATCCCAGGGTTCTGGGATCGAGCCCCACATCAGGCTCCCTGATCAGCAGGGAGTCTGCTTCTTCCTCTCCCTCTGCTCCTCCCTGGCCCCGCTCGTACTCTCTCCTGCGCTCTCTCTCTCTCTCTCTCTCTCAAATAAATAAATAAAAATCTTTAAAAAAAAAAAGGTGGAAACAACCCAATGTCTATCAACGGATCGGCGGATAAACAGATGTGGTATAACCACACAATGGAATATTATTCAGCCATAAAAAGGAATGCTACACGTTACAACACGGATGAAACTTGAGAGCTTGAGGCTAAGTGAAAGCCAGACACAAAAGGCCTCATATTATATGATTCCATTTTATGAAATATCCAGAATAGCCATGTCCATAGAGACAGAAAGTAGATTAGTGGTTGCCAGGGGCTGGAGACAGAGGAATGGAGGGTGACTACCACAGTTTCTTTTGGGGGGTAACAAGAATGTTCTGGAACAAGATGGTGGTGATGGGGGCGCCTGGGTGGCTCAGTTGGTTAAGCGGCTGCCTTCGGCTCAGGTCATGATCCTGGAGTCCCGGGATCAAGTCCCGCATCAGGCTCCCTGCTCGGCAGGGAGTCTGCTTCTCCCTCTGACCCTCCCCCCTCTCATGCTCTCTCTCTCTCTCTCATTCTCCCTCTCAAATAAATAAATAAAATCTTTAAAAAAAAAAAAAGATGGTGGTGATGGTTATATGACCTCATAAATATACTGAAAACCACTTAACATGGTGAGTGTCATGGTACATGAATTATATACCTCAGTGAAAAAAAAAAGACAAATCAACCTAATACAATGAGTTAACTTTGGCTTCTGATTCAAACATACATATCACTGCAAAAAGAATTTTAAAAGAAACCTACAGGGTTTAAATTGGCCCCGGGTAGAATATGATAGCAAGAAATTTTTCCTTTCCTTGTGTTTGCTAATGACATTGAGATTATCTGTTAAAAATTCCTTTATTTTAGATATGACTAAACCACTTACAGGTGAAATTATATAAGGGATCTCTGCTTGAATATTATATAAAATATAATATATTATATTTATATATGTTTATATATATATTTATAATATATATATTATAAATATAATATAAAAAAAGAATCAGCAAAATGTTGACAATCATTCAATCTGGGTAATGGGTATGTGGAGGTTCATTTATACGATTCTCTTTACTTTTTGCCTACACAAAAATTCCAAGATGAATGTTTCTGATTGACTCGTCACCTTCTAAAAAGCCTGGATGCCCAGCCTCCCCTGGAAATGAGGAAGGCCTGGCAACATGGAGC
This sequence comes from Mirounga leonina, assembly GCF_011800145.1. Lineage (NCBI taxonomy): Eukaryota > Metazoa > Chordata > Mammalia > Carnivora > Phocidae > Mirounga > Mirounga leonina. The sequence goes on from NW_023270464.1 coordinate 23,006,729, forward strand.
CCAAGCTCCCTTGTGAGCACGCTCAGGGGGCGCTCGCTGAATGGCAGATGCCCCTTTAGACTGGGGATGGGCCTCTGGGTGCCGCCCCAGGGTCCAGGGCCGCTTACCTGCTGCAGCTCGAACTCCGTGGAGAACCGTCGCGTCACTGCCTGGATGAGGTTGGAGAAGGAGAAGGAGCCGGTGCCGAAGCTGCGAGAAGGGGGAGGGGAGAGAAGAGGCGTGAGGGGCTGAGAACTAACTAACGCTCAGTGACTGGCAGGCGACACCGTATCCTCACGGCCACGCTGCGACTGTCATCGTGTAGAGGAGATGAAATGACATGCCCTAGGGACACGAACACTGGTCTGATTGCAGTGTCCCTGCTCCCACCTCTTCAGACTGTCCCCTGAGTGCGATGAGAGCCTGCCCACACCCTGCCTTGTCTTTGCCCCCCACCTGACTGACCTCAAGCTGGGTTAATTTTCCAGCACTCCTCGGCAGTGCCCACAGCCCCCCAGCTTCCAGCCCTGCAGTGTCCCATGCACACAGACACACAGACCCCGCCCCCCCCAGGACACCCCAGCCTCGGTGGGCACGTCTCCTAACATGCTCCCGCAGACTCACTCGTCAAAGAGCTTCTTCCAGTTGCTCTGGACGAAGTCCCAGACCAGATTTTGCCCGACCACATTGCTGGCGATGCTGCTAAGCGTGGAGGTGACATCTTGCTTCCGGATGAGGTCAGGGTTCATGGTGTAACTCAGGTACCTGTGAGGGCAGGATGCTGACTTAGTGACCAAGGGCTCGAGAGACAAGCCAGGACGGCGAAGGACCCCACCCTCCCCTCCCCCACACCTCTCCTGCAGCCTCTTAATATGGCTTTGGCCTACCGAGGGTTGAAGGCCCTACTCCTACCTCCCTCTGGTAGAAGGGATACTGAGTCTCCTAGGCAGGGTCACTGGCTATGCCAAGTGTCATGTGTCACATGGCCCCAGTGCCTGATAAATATCTGAGGGCAGGCCATGAACGAATGATAAAGGAAGGAGAACCAGAGCCAAGAGCCCTGTACCAGGAAAGGTGGCTATGTTTGTCTTTGACATAGAGAGGCTCTTCTTTCCTGGGTTCCGGGAGTGGGAGCCAGGAGCGCTCACGCAAGAGCTTGAGGCATGCCCAGCTGCACATCCGAAAGGACTCAGGTCCAGCTGCCCCAGAGCCCTTGACAGAGAGGAGAACTGAGCTTCGGTCAACTGCAGGCCAAGAAGCCACAGCACTTGAAAACCTGGGACGGAGACCCAGACCTGGGTTCAGATCTTGGCTCCACCACTTGTTAAAGTTTCTGGACTTTGGGCAAGCTGTTTTGCTTCTCTGAGCCTCAGTGTTCTCATCTGTAAAATGGGGAACAGACCGCCCCACTGCACAAGTTTGTGGGGATCCCGTGAATGAGAGTGTGGAGGCCTGGCTGGTTCGTTCTCTCCCACACAAGGATCCTGGTCTCCAGTGGGGAGGGAAAGTTAGCCCTGTCCGGCCGTGGCCCTCACCTGTTCAGGATCCAGACCTGGTTGCTGCAGGCCAGGGCTGCACGGAGTTTGTCGGCCTCGTTTACCAGCGTGGCATTTTGGAACTGTTCCCACATGAAGTTCCACTCCTCCTCCCCACCCTGGGCAACAGCGTTGCAGTATACGATGGAGCGCAGGTTGGGGTGGATCCTGGGTAGACGAGGGTCTGATGAGGACATGGCTGTGGGCTCGAGGGAGGGATGAAGGTTGGGGGAGGAGCAGGAGACACACTCACGGGTTATTTTGGGGGTCCTTCCTCCACTTTTCGAAAAGAGTTGAGACCAGCTCCTTACACTTAGGAACCCCATAGGTGCAGGCAGTGCCGATGGCGTTGATCTCATTGTACCTGTGCGAGGGGTGACACTTGGTCAGCGTGCCCGAGGGTCACCTGGCCCAGACTCTGGCCAAGATTCCCCTGCTGATGCACAGCTCTAGGGAGGATGGCAGGGCCCGGGCTCTGTCTGGGGCTGCAGCCCACCCAGCCCTCTGGGTCCCCCTGTTTGCTTTGTGCCTTGGGCAGCCCAGGGACCTAGAGGGGTCAGCACAAGCTCCAGCCCCAATTTGAACATCTAGAATCTAAATGACCAAGGGGCGCATGGGTGGCTCAGTCGGTTAAGCAGCCAACTCTTGGTTTTAGCTCAGGTCATGATCTCAGCGATCACGTCGGGCTCTGCACTCAATGGGGAGCCTGCTTGAGGATTCTCTCTCTCTCCCTCTCCCTCTGCTCCTCCCCAGCTCATGCACTCTTGCTCTCGCTCTCCCTCTCTCAAATAAATAACTCTTTGCAATAAAATAAAAGGACCAAGCCAGTGAGAGACCTCAGTTTCAGTTTGGTCCCTTGTACAAAGAGGTCAGATGGGCCCACAGGCCATGAAGAACCTCAGGGTAGGCCTCCTACTCCCAGGAGGGGTTCTCTCCCTGCTGGCGGCCCTGGTCCAGCCAGGAGATGTCCTCAGGAGGGCACTGCAGGGCCCCGCTCTGGACTGCCCAGGTCAGGGTGTCTGGGCCGCCCGTGACCTCCGGAAGTGAGCGAATGAGCAGGGCTCTGAGCTTCCCAACAGTATACTCACTGTTCCATCAGGGTCTGCGGGTGAACAGTCCATTTGTGGGTGAGTCTTTCAAAATAATCAAAGAGAGGCGTGACCTGCTTCCTCAGGTAGTTCTGGGGAAAAGAAAACAGGAAGGGCTTCGAAGGCGGGACTCACGCCTGACCTTTCTGGAGCCCGTGCAGCCCCTGACGTGGGTGGGAAGGTGTCGCGAGGGCTAACGTCACAGAAGGCAGAGAGGCTGGAGGGTCAGGCCTCGTCCAGGGCTGCAGGGCTCAAAGGGGCCGGGGCTGGCCCAGGTTTCAGCTCACGGGTCTGAGGTTCTCCCTCCTGGAAGCCCCAGTCGGTCTAACCCTCCCAGTCTCCATGTCACCACTTTTGAAGACAGTGTCGGGTCCTACCCTCCCCCCTGCCGCCCGATGCTAAGTGTCCCACATGTGTTGTGAGGAGCTTAGAAAACACAGAGCAGCATCTGCAGAAAATAAAATCTATTCAGGAGCTTCCCCAAACTATGATTTTCAAGTTGGTGAGTTTACCCCTTCTTTTTCCTTTTCTACCTAGCCTCTCTATAATTCTGCACGCTGCTCTTTGTCCCTGACACTGGGACGTAAGCCCCGCCTTATGTCCAAGAACAAACTTCGGAGAACAAAGGAAATAGGAAGGGAAACCAGAGTGGATGAGGGGCCCGTGCAGTCAAGGAGCTGGAAGGCGGGGAGAGAGGGATGGATGGGCAGAGTGGCCGCGACACGGCTCAGAGTCAGAGGGACGGGTCTGCAGGGGACAGGGGTGAGGCGGGGGCTGGACACAGGGCAAAGGAGTCAGAGTCTGTAGCAGGAGTAATTAAACCCCCAAGCTCCCACTTCCATCCTGGCAGCAGGCAACACCCCGCCCTCCCCTGTGGGTGAGGCTGAATGAGTAGAGGCTCAGAACTGTGCGTCGCCAGACACAGGGGAAGTGTTGGTGGACTGCAGAGAGGGCCAGAGGTGAAAGTTTATATCCTGAATGGAGATATCTCCAGTTTCTTCCCCCATCCCCAATCCCAGAAACTGAGCATCACCAGCTTCATTATAGAAGATACAGGATGGCTCTGTGGTCTCAGAGGAACACACTCATGGGTACTATTTTTTTTCTTTTTTTAGTAATCTCTATACTCAACGTGAGGCTCGAACTCACGACCCCAAGATCAAGAGTCACATGGTCTTCCAACTGAGCCAACCAGGCACCCCATGGATACTAATATTTGAGGGTCCCCATGAGGAGTCACTTGTCCACCCAGTCACCCCCCAGTGAGACCTGCAGGTAACAAATGTGACCTCCTCACAGAACTTCCAGTTGCCTTTTATTGCCTCACTCTCAAATCCAAAGGGGGCAGCTCAGCCTCCAACGTGAGGTCTCCAAAGGAGACCAAAACAAACAGAAGACTCAGGAAACAAGCCAATGGAAGAAAAAGAAAGCTTTGTAAAACCCTGAGATGAAGACCCTCTGAACGTTCCAAGAAGATATGCATAGGATGCTGGACCCAGGGCCAGTACTTGGAAGTTTAAACGCAAGACAGAAGAAAGGCCAACGCAAGAACAGTAAGTTGGATTAACAGGGGACCCAGAAAGAGAACCGAACAGCAAGGAGGGGAAGAACATCTTAAGGAGCAATGCCAAAATGTCCAGATGGAAAGGGCAGGGGGAGGAGAAAGACCCACACAAAGGCCCACCAGGATTGAGAAAAGAACCCACAGGCTTCCAGAAGGGAGAGAATGGCCACATTCAAATAACCAGGAATGAGCAAGGCTCTGAGCTTCTCAACAGCAACACGAAAGGCTGGGCGTCAGTAGAGCGAGGCCTGAAATTCGCTGAGGAATAATTTCCAACCTAGAACCTTCTACACCCAGGTAAAATCTGGGTCCTGTGTCGCGGTGGGACAAAGACATTGCAGATGATGTGCCTCCACGTCCTATGAACACTTTCTCAAAAACTCCTGGAAGGGGTGCTCCCCCGTGGGAGAGAGAACTCGAGGAAGAACCCCCGGGTTTGGGAAACAAGAGAGGCCGCACCACGGGAGAGCCTGCCAACACCAAACTGAGCAACAGCTCGTATTGATAAAATATGACTTCCCTACATCAGGAGGATGGGGGTCAATCCAAGGTGGGCAGCTTAATGAGTTAAAAGCTCATTTACCCTAATACTTCATTTACCCTAATACCTCATTTACCCTAATACCTCATTTACCCTGATAGGAAGTTAATGTGAAAAAGTTTTAATTAAAAATGATCTCTTCAAGGGGCACCTGGGTGGCTCAGTCAGTTGAGCGTCTCTTGATTTTGGCTCAGGGCATGATCTCAGGGTTGTGAGATCGAGCCCCGCGTTGGGCTCCGTGCTGGGTGTGGAAGTCTGCTTAAGATTCCCCCTCTGCCCCGGCCCACCCAACCTCACACACGCAGTTGCTTTCTTTCTGACAAAGAAAAAAAAAAAGATCTCTTCGAGTATTATCTGATGGTTGTGTAATATGCCATCAAATGGATACTGTAGTTTACTTAACCAATCCCCAACTGTTGGACATTTGAGGGCCTGGGGTTCTTTTTTTTGGCTGAAGCTGCCGAGTTTCCCTCTGGTCTCCCTCATGGGAGCCTCAACATACCCCACCCCAACCACCCCAACTTCAAAGCTGTTAACACCTGCATCTCCCTCCCCGCCCTGGGGCTAGGCAGGTGTGGGCCTGCTCACTTCACAGAGGGGTTCGCTGGGGCTGAAGAGAGTTGGCCGAAGCCACCCAGCTGGTAAAAGGTGGGCCTTCCAGCTCCCAGCGCCGTGGCTTCTTCTGTCCCTTCTGACAGTGCTAATTTCCCAAACAGAAACTTCGCTAGGAGTCTGTGTCCTTTCTTTGCCCTCCCCAATCTGCTCACCTCGTCGGTACCTGCTCCCTTCATCCCATAGCCCTCTTGCCACCTTGCCCAGCCTGCTCTCGGCAAAGAACTCCGTGTTGTGGCAGCCTGAAGGGTCCACCACCACTCCAGATAGTATTTCTGTGAACTCCCTGTGATGCAATTTCAGGCACTGGGTCAATGGGTCCTTGAACCCTGCCACGCCCCTCTGTACCTTCATGGGGCCGTAGACCTCAGAGCGGTCGAACATGAGCTTGAAGTAGCTCAGGCTGCTCAGGGCGGCCTCCCAGGGCATATACTCTCTCTCTTGGCTCAGGAAGAGAGTGCTGTTCAGCGCCAGGGTGACAGGGACCTTTCGGGCACTGGGGACAAACAGAGAGGCTCAAGTAAGTCCAGCCCCACGGAGGGAACCCCGAACCCTTCGTGGAACCTAAGGTCCAAGAGCCCCAGCCGAGGATGGGGCTGGGGGACATGGATGCTGGCTGGTACCACAAACGAGGCCAGCTCAGGCCCCGCCCTCACCCACGGCCAATCATGTATTGTCCCCATTTTACAAATAGGAAACTGAGGCTCAGAGAGGTCAAGTGACTTGCCTCAGGCCACAGAGCTGAGATTCATAAGGACAAAAAGCCTGCGCTCTTTATTCTGCCCACCTCTTCTCTTGCTTGGCCCTCTGTGCCTTCCTCCCCCTCCCTCTCAGGCCATATGCACACATTTGGTTCATAAATGACTGTGTCTATGGGGGACTTCACTTAAATCAGCTTAGCACCTGCTGGGAACACAGTATGTGCTCCATCTCTCCTGTCCTGGCCTTCCCAGATTTTCTGAGCACCTAGCGTGGCGGCCTGGCACGCTGTTAATCCTCAGAAAAAGCTCGGTGTTGGGCAGTACAGCATGGTTTTAGAGTGGACGGGCCTGTGTCTGGCTGTCAGGGGCTCCCTCTGTGTGGCCTGAGGTAAAGTACTCAGTCTCGGATGCCTTATGTGGGGGTCCAGGGAGGACTGTGCAGAAGCACAGGGAGCCCACTGCCCTGTGCCTGGGACGGGAAGGCCAAGAGGAACAGCACTTGCTCAAGTCACCAGGCCTGAGCCAGGCTGGGCCCGAGGAGGAAGGGGGCACTCACCTGGCCAGGTTGAAGGTGTCATGGATGACCTGAGCCCGGTTGATGACAGGGATGACCTAGAAGGGGCAACAGAGGGTGTGACCTCAGGCTGGTGGTGAGGGCAGGCCCGGCAGTCTGGGGCGCCATGTTGGGCCCGGGTCTGGGGTAGGGGATGGGGTGGGGCGGCAGACACCCACCGACAGGTTTGTCTGCAGCTGAGTCTGGATCTTTCCCCAGTTCTCTTCGTCATAGTTCACCAGGTAGTAGCCTGTCACGTTGAGGTTCAGCAGGACCCACTCATTAGCTGTGGTTTTGAACAGGTTATCCTGGGCTGTGGGGAGAGACCAGAGCTGGGTGGGGTTGCTCACAAGGCCATAGGCTGACGCTTGGCCTGCCTCTCTCCAGGCCTTGGCGAGAGCAGCCTCTCATGCAGCCTGGCACTGGCTGGTCCTCAAGCCTTGGGCGATGCCAAGGAGAGGGGAGGGGAAGGGGCGTAGGACTGGGCTGCCAGGCCAAACTCTGCCATGGGTTGGCCGGTGACCTCGGATGGACCTCATGCGGTCTCTGCCCCTCCATGCCCACCCTGCCTCCCACAGGCTCCACGTGGCTGGGCCAGTGACCGCGGCCTGGATATCTCCATCCACACCCCCCCAGACCACTCAGATTCAACTCCCCAGGCTGTTACTCCTCCTCCTCTCTGGGCTTGTCAACAGCCCCATCATGCCCTAGTCCCCGAGGGGGAAGCCCAGGCGATGCCTCCCTGCCGCTCAACCCCCCAGTGCCCCCACTTCCAGCCTTTCTCCTGGCAGCCAGAACGCGGTCCTTCCATAGAGGTGGTTCTCACCCACTTCCCACCTGCCCGGGCTCCTCCTGGCCTGAGGACACAGCCGCTGTGTCCTGCAGCCTGCAGGGACCTCAGGAGCCAGCCTCACTTTGAGGGCACACGTCTGCCCTACCACAGTCCCTACGTTCTCTCCTACCTCTGTGCCTTGCCCTTGCTATTTCCTCTGCCGCCATGAGCCTGGCTAAGTCCTTCCCTTCCTCTAGGACGCCGCTCACCCCCTCCAGGACGCCTTCCCTCACCTCTCCACAAAGCGAAATCTTCCTTATTCCTGGCTCCCTGCCCTGTGCCCAGCAGCCCAGAGGCTGTACATGCCTCTGTTAAAGCACGCAACACAGCTCTGGAAAGTTCTAGCTGCTTATCTTCCTTCTCTTCATCGGCAGTTCTGGCCTAGGCCAAGGAGGAATTGCCTTAAGCTTGGTTTCCTTGGTACCTGGCAGAGCAGGGCTGTTCATACTTTGTGCCAGGCGCTGTTTTAAACATTTCCTATACATTCTCTTCTTGAGTCCCCACACAAACTCAATGGCGTAGATACCGTTCTCAGCCCCATTTTATAGACGAGGAAATGGAGACCAGAGAGGGATGGTAACTCGCCCTGGGTCACCCAGCTGGGCAACAGCAGAGGAGAGCTTAGAACCAAAACAGTTGGCTCCATTGGTTGAATGAAATGACGAAGGAAGCCACCAGCGAGGCCTGCCGTAGCCCCCAGAACGTGGGCCAGGAGCTGGGAGTCTGGGCTGGGCCTGCCGTCCACTAGGGCAGGGCCGGATTACCCTGTGCATTTCCTGGAAGCCAGTAGCCTTTCTGCTGCAGGCCATTTCTGATGGAAGTGATGGGCACAATCCACAGGTACCTGCAACAAGAGCCCCCCAGACCAGGTGGTGAGAGGCAGCCTCGGCCAAGGAAGAGCGACCACGGGACGCCCCGGGGTCAGGGGGCGCCACGGCCACTGCCCCTCCGAGCCCCTCCTAGGACGCCTGCCTCAGTGGCCCCGTCTGCTCACTTGAACTCTGAGGGGCGGGTGACCACGGACTCGGAGTCGAGGAGGAAGTGCTGCTGGGAGATGGCGCCAGTGGTGGTGTTCACGGTGATGACCGGGAAGCCCATCTGCAGGATCCAGCGGTCCATGATGTTGCGCACGGTGTCTGGCAGCTCGATGGCTTGATCGTTTACGACCTGGGGCACAGCAACACGGTGCGGCCGTCAGCGGGGCGCCCTCTCCCACCGCGCCCACCCGCCGCAGCCTCGGCAGACCCCCAGGCTCGCTGTGGAAGTGCCACCTCGTGGGGAGGCAGGAGCGGGGCTCCCAGCCCCAGGGCTGGGCGAGCTGAGAACCTCCAGGCGTTTGGTGCACTGCCCATCAGCTAAGCAAATCTATGAGGGTCCCCCGCTTCTGTGGCCCAACGTGAGGTGGGTATGTGGGGGGGCAGCCAGCATGAACAACCCTGGAGTAGGAGAGGGCAGAGGAGCAGACAGGGTGCAGAGCGAGGGAGAGGGTGAGAGCGTGGGTGGTCTGGGGACGGGCTTAGGGTGCTCTCCATTGTCTTCTTAGGTTTTTTTCCTCTGTTTTCACGCACATGCATTGCTTTTGTAATAATGGCAAGAAGCCAACAACATCTGTTAATAAGTGAGAAAATAAAGACAGAAAGAGGAAGAAGAGCCTCAGAAGGCCAGAAGCTGAGCAGGGAGGGGAGCCGGGAGCTGCTGCAGAGAGGCGGGGCTCAGGGACAGAGGGAGTGGGAGGGAGGGGTGGAGCTGGAGGGGCACCAGGCATGGAGGAGGGCTCAGCTTTGCAGGAGAGGAAGGAGCGGGAGACTGAGGCAGGCCAGGAAGACAGTGGATGTGGAGGGCAGGGACGGAGGCAGTGAGGTGCCCCCAGTCAGCAGGTTGTGGGAGGTCCGGGGAGGGGGCGGAATTGGGGAGGGGGGCCGACCAGGCTCCTGGCAGATAGAAGTTGGGCCGGAGACCAGCCAGGAGGGTGCTGGAGCCCAGCCGTGACTCCCTGCCGAGGCCCTGGGCCTCCCCTCCCTGCTGGACTGGGCTCGGGACTCTGGAGGAGTCAGTCAGGCTGCTGTAAAGGAGGGCAAATGAGGGGAAGATGGGAGTGTGTAGACTCCAGCCCTAGGAGAGGCAGGGAGGGGAGAGGGGAGGCGGGGTGGTCAGAGGGTCTGTCCCACAGACTGGGCTGCGTGGGGTCTAAGAGGACAGGAATGCAAGGCAGGACTGGGCGAGAAGGTCAAAGTCAGTGCTGTGGATGCCGGAGTGTGCAGAGTCATGCCTGGGAGGGGCGGCCAGGAGTGCTGAGTAGGTGGAATGACTGGCTCCAGAGTCCCAGGCAGAGGAGGGCTTAGGAACCATGCGGGCTGGCTGATGAGGGTGCTCCTCGGCTCCCATCATGCAGCTCACTGCAGCGGGGGGGCAAGCTGCCTGCCCGAGCTCCAGACCCACGGTCTCATAACACCTCCTTCGAGGAGCTCTCATGGCACCCACTTTACAGATGAGCAACCAAGGCTTCAGAGGACCTGCCTGGGCTGGTAAGCAGTGGGGCTGGACACATTCTCCCACACGTGACGCACCCCCCGCCGGCCCCGGGGACTTACAGCATCTCAGGACCCCCACAAAATGGCTGCAGGTGGCTGGCTGTTACTGACCTTCTGCAGGTGGTCCCACAGGTCCAGGTAGATGGTGTTTTTGTAGGCAAAGGTGTGGAGGTAAGACTGTGGAAAGACAGGCCACAGTGAGGGCAAAGCTGGTGCTCCCCCGCCTCTCCCACGGAACCCCTGTGGTAGACAGGGGCTTGGGGACACAGGGCAGGGGCTGGGGGAAACCCACCCCCGCATGGCTGGCCCAGGGTACTCACCGCCACGCCCTTCTTGAACAGATTCTCCGTCAGGAAGCTGGAGAGCATCCTGAGGACCGAAGCTCCCTGGGGAAGGGGAGAGGGGGTCTCAGAGAGCGATGCTGAGCCCACAGGACCAGGCCAGAGCCGTGGCTGGGGCGGGGGCGAGTTGGGGGCCTCCATGGGCCGAGTCCCCACTCCATCTGCCTGCCCCCCACTGCCTCAGTACCTTGCTGTAGGAGATGGAGTCGAACATCTCGCTGATCTGGGCCGGCGTGTTGACCTCATTGGCAGGCGAGGACAGCGGGTGGGAGGAGGCGAGCGCATCTATGGCCATCACCCTGTACACGTCGTTCAGCACCATGAGGTCTTTCTGCAAATCCCCAGTGGCCATCAGGAGACCAGCCTGGCGGTGGGGTGGGACCGCCGACCCCGCACCCAGGGGCCCCCAGGCAGCTGGCTCACCAGATTCCAGGTGGGCTCTGCATGGTCGGCGCCCAGGTACTCCACGTAGGAGGCAAAGCCCTCGTTCAGCCACAGGTCATTCCACCATTCCAAGGTCACCAGGTTCCCAAACCACTGTTGGGGAGGGAAGGTCAGCCCAGCTAGCCACTCTGGCCTTGTGGTCACTCACAGTACCCAGAACGCCCCTTCCCCGAGCGTCCCCACGTGCCAGGCGCCGGTCAGCACTTCACCAGCGTCGCCGTGACTCCCCTCCACTATCCTGCCTGCTGGGAGCCTCCTCCCTTTGCAGCGGCCTAGGGCAGAGCCAGGGCTTGTGCCCTCTCCTCCCAGAGCCCCCTACTCACTTCTCAGTGCGCCCTGGGATGGGGGGGCTACCTGGTGGGCCAGCTCATGCGCAATCACGGTGGCCACCCGCTCCCGGTTGCTGCTGGAGGAGGACTGCGGGTCGAAGAGCAGAGAGTTCTCCCGGTAGGTCACCAGCCCCCAGTTCTCCATGGCGCCAGCGTTGAAGTCAGGTAAGGCGATCTGGTCTGGGGGGGGCAAGGCCATTGGCAGGATGGCCTCTGGGTAGGGAGCCCCATCCTCTGCCCCCACCGCAGGGCCCCTCACTCACCAGATTTGTTGAGTGGGTAGGGTGTGTCATAATGTGCGGAAAAGAAGTCTAGGATGGGGCCTGTCACATTCAGGGCATAATCTCCATGGCCCTGGTCGATCCCACTAGGCCGAGCCCAGATCTGGATCTGCAAAGAGGATGGAGGTAGGTCAGAGGCCCTCCCTGGTCCCGGTGCAGATGGGCAGGGCCCCAGGGGCCAGCAGGCTAGTGAGGGCACCAACTAGGTTAAACTGAGAGGCGTGAGCAGCAGAGAAGGCTGGGGGGTGGGGGGTGTCTCTGAGGGTATTTGAGTCCTAGGGAGGAGCCTTTAGGAATAATAGTGGTCATGGCCACTGTCTGCCTGGCACCCAGGCACTGGGAACGCCCTTCATGAGGACAGACCCATTTTTCAAATGCAGAGACTCAGGGTCAGAACTTAAGACACTTGTCCAAGATCCCTCAGAGCTGGGATTCGAACACTGGAATAGGGGCTGAAGATGGGAATGAATTAAAACAAGGATATCCCTCGGGCCGATCCTGGGGAGGGACGGGAGGGCCCGGCTTCTTACCAGGACGCCACTGGGCGTTCTCGTGTGCACATGCTTGAACTCGCTAACGATGTAGGCCAGCAGGTAAGTGGACATTACAGGCGTGGTTTTAAACTCGGTGACGCTCCAGGTGGGATCTCTCGAGAAAGGGACGCTGGGGCCTGGGCACGGAGCCGTCAAACATGTAGAGAGGTCTCCTCTGCCCCGCATCGCGTCCCAGCCCCGGGCCGCCTCCTTCCTAGGGTTGCGTGGCCCCAGGACGGACGCACTCACCTCTGGGCAGCATGTTGGACAGGGCCACGAGGTTGTGGGGGTGGATGAGGGTGATGTTAAACGTGGCCTTCATGGCTGGCTCGTCGAAGCACGGGAAGGATTTCCGGGCATGTGTGGCCTGCATTTGCGTTGTGGCCAGCACCCTGCCCGAACCGGGACATTAGAACACACGCCGGCGGAGAATGCCTGCGCCCCGTCAGGGTGGGCAGGGTCGGGGGCTTCGGGGTATTGCCGGGCATGCAGGAGAAGGGCTGCGTGAAAGGCTGGTCCAGCCTCATCCCTGCCCTCCCCACCTCCCCCAGGCAACCTCTGGGGCCTGACAGGCAACTCCATCCGGAGTCAGGGTCAAAGTCCCAGCAGGCTCCACCCCTGTATTAGCCGGGAGACCTCGGGCAAGTTTCTCTCCCCTGAGCCCCAGTTTTCCTATCTATCCAAGAGGCTTTACCACTAGCCCCTGACTCCCTCGTGTGGGGTACGGAAGCCCCCAGGAGAGGGCTGCTTTCTAGGCAGATGCTCCCTAGCACCTGTGGATGGAGTCAGGGGCCAGCGAGAGGCTCCAGGAGGTTCAAAGGCTTGCAATCCAAGCCCTTTCTTGGCCCCCAGGATCCAGCTCTGCCTCAGCATCTAGGACCTGCCCCCACCCAACAGACAGACCCCGCGGCAACTTACTTTTTGACGCCGTTCTCCATATACTCGCTGCGGTAGAAGCCCGCCAGGTCGTCAGCCAGCTCCCCCTGGAACTCGCTGTCCATCTCATACTGGCCATTGACCTGCAGTGGCTCCCGGAGGTGCACCACCAGGTACTCGGTGAGCTCCACCAGCTCGGTCGTGTCAATGGCGGGGGCCCGCGTGCCCCCCACGCCCCGCAGGGCCACCCTTTGCCCCTGGATGTTGGTGTAGTTGAGCTTATTGCTGTGGATGATGATGACGTTGGTGGACTCACTGCACGTGAAGCGAACGGTGCTGGTGCCGTGGAAGGTGTACAGACCCTCACTGTTGGGGGTGAGGTAGGGCTGCAGCGTCACGTTGTAGGAGCTGGGAATCAGAGTCTTGGGGAGGCGGTAACGGTTCCATGGTTTGCTTTGGTCCGTGGTGGTGGCCGTGGTGGTGGCCGTGATTGTGGCCGTGGTGGTGGCCGTGGTGGTGGCTGCGGTGGCTGCGGTGGCCGTGGAGCTCCCGGTGTTCTTGTTCTTCTCCTGGGCATACACCACGGACAGAGCGATGATGGTGCACACGGCCGCCACGCCCAGGATGATGACCAGGATGCCCAGAGCCTTGGAAATGTAGAAGCCCTTGGCCATGGTGAGGGCAGAGGGGGAGCTGGGGGCAGTGCAGGACGGTGAGGAGCAAGGCAGCCTCGGGCCAGACTTATATCCCTGAGAGGGTTGGGGAGGAGCCCCACAGCCCACAGCCTGGGCGAAAATTAACCAGGGCTCACACAGGCAAAGGTCAGTGGGCTGGGCAGGGGCACCCTCCGCTCAGGCTCCGGAGAGGAGGAGATCCAGACACAGTGAGCCGGGGTGCCTGCTGGGGAGCAAACAGTATCTGGTTACAGGCTGCAGGAAGAGGGAGCAGTGGGGCTGGGTGGCACTGATCTGCCTGCGTGCTGGGACAGTGGGGACAGAAGCAGGAGGACTGAGGTTAGAGTCAGGGAAGGACTTCCCAGGAGCAAGAAGAGGTGGGAGATGCAGAGGAGAGAGTCAGTTTCTGGCTTGGGTCACCCCTGTGGCTGGATCCCGGCAGGACACCCAGGGCAATCCAAGCCCTGGGGACAGGGTCCCAGCCTCCCTTGTGTTCTTCTAGAGCAGGGAGTTCTTCCAGATTCCCCCTCTTACCCCTTCTTGCCAAAAATTTCTATCTCAACTATCAGCATACTGAGGAGAAAGAAAGATGTTCTGCCCCCTTTTTTTTAAGAGAGGAGGCCGGTGGAGGCTTAACCTCTTCCCAGCTGTGACCTTGGGCAGGTAACTCTACCTTGCTGAGAGCTCTCACCTCATAAATAGATAATAGTATTCACCTCTCAGCTTTGTTGCACAGATTGAACAAGAGAACATATTAAACACCACATAGCAGAACCTAACCATCATTATTCGCTTCTTCCTTACTCAGAGCTCAGCCATGGCCTCTTTTCCTAGCCTTAGTAGAAATGAAGATATTATTTATCATACTTAATAAAATGATGTTCATTATCACTCTTCCTATTAGGCAGCAGACCTTGACACCTCCTGACCCTTACTTCCATGTCCAATTCTGCCCCCATCCCCAGATCTCACCATGTCCTTGGTCAAAGCCACTCTCCCTGTTTATGCAGACACCAGTATCCCCCCAGGGACTCGCCACTTCCGCTCAGGCCCCCTCAAACCTGTTTGCCACAAGAATTGGATCACTTTTCATCACGGCTTCAAACCTTCCTGGGGCACCTGGCTGGCTCAGTCAGTGGAACATGCCACCCTTGATCTCAGGAACATGAGTTCAAGCCTCATGTTGGGGGTAGAGATGACTTAAAAAGAAAATTGCAAAAAAACAAAAAAACAAAACCTTCCTTTTGCTCATAAAATCCAGACTAAATCTTCCAAAGGGACCTACAATTTCAGATGCCATCAGCCTGCCCACCTCCCAGCCTCATTTTCACCACATTCCCTTCTGTCCAGCCACTCTGGTCTTCAGCCAGCCCCTCTGCCACAGGCCCTTTGCACATGCTGTTCCCGCTGACTGGATCCTCTTCTCCCAATTCTTTCCCTAGTTATTTCCTATTCATCCTTCCAGTCTTTCTCAGAGAAGCCCTCCCTGGCCAGGTCAAGTCTCTATTAGTTCCATTAGTACCACAAACCTCTCCGTCGAAGCCCTGTAACTCAGTACAGTTTTCCGTTTGATCCCTGTGGTGAAGACTTGAGCCCTGTCTGTCTCTCCCAGCAACTTCAGTCCCCATGAAAGCAGGCCCTTGGCTACTTCCACTCATCAGCCCCTGGCATGGTGCTTGGCACACAGCAGGTGCTCAATACATATTTGTTGAGTGAACGCACTCATGCATGAATCGATTCAGGAGTCACTGCTTTTTGGGGGGTTTTTGACTTTTTATTGTTATGTTAATCACCATACATTACATCATTAGTTTTTGATGCAGTGTTCCATGATTCATTGTTTCAGGAGTCACTGCTTATTGAAGTCTTCTTTTTTTTTTTTTTTTAATATTAATAGATTTTATTTTTAGAGCAGTTTTAGGTTTGCAGAAATATTGAGCAGCAAGTACAGGGAATTCCCATACATCTCTTCCCACCCTTGGCCACACACAGTTTCCCCTCTTTTAACATCTTGCATTTAGTGTGGTATATTCATTAAAATTGATAAGCCAGTATTGATTCATTATTATTAACCAAGGTTCATAGTTGACATTAGGATTCATTCTTTGTGTTATACATGCTATGGGTTTTGACCAATGTATAATGATGTGTATCCACCATTAAGGTACCATACAGAATAGTTTCTGTTCCCTAAGAATTCCCTGTGTTCCACCTAATCATTCCTTTTTCCCTTCCCCCAAACCCTTGGCAGCCACTCATCGTTTTTTTTAAATTGTGATAAAATATACATAACATGAAATTTACTCTTTTAACCATTTTTAAGTCTATAATTCAGTAGCATTAAGAACATTCACAGTGTTGTATAGCCATCATCACTATTTCTAAAACTTTTTCATCAACCCAAACAGAAATCCTATACTCATTAAACAATAACCCCCAAACCCCACCCTACCTCAGCGCCTGGTAATTATTGAAGTCTTTCTAGCCCATTTCCACCTCTGGCCCTGCCCCGACTCTGGCCCTGGGAGAACTGCCTGCCCCTTCTCGAAACCTTCCTCCAACCATGGCAGACAAGCAGTGTTCTTGTTCAGGCCAAATGTATCTCAGGGCTCACTTGTGCTGGCTCAAGTCAAGGCAGCTTGTCAGCCCCTTAAGAACCTTATCCATCTTCCCCTGCCCACCCTAGCTCCAGTCTGCCTTCCCCCGAGCCCGTGTGAACGCTTGGGAAGTGAATGCACACATGCACTGAATGGACACGTAGATGAATTCATTCACGCGTAACCGCAAGAATGAATGACTGCCCCCTGTCATCGGGCCGGCGGAGGTGAGAGGCTGAGTGCGGGGTCTTCGGGGGGATCCCTAGTGCTCATCTTTCAGACTGAGGGTGTTCTGAGCCTTTGGCATTCCTTTCCTTCTCTCTAGAGACCTGCCTACGGGGCCCTGGGCTGGCGGGTATGCATTTCCCACCGTGGTGGCCAGGACCCACCCTCCTCAGGCCTGGGCTGAGGGCCGAGGGCACTAATAGGAAGCCAAGTGCCCGAGAGAAGGCTCCAGCTTGGGCATGGTGACACAGGGCACAGTGGCTCCCAAGGGTGATGTGGCATGTGTTCCCAGTCTATCATTGGGGCCAGGGTTGACCTAAGGAGGCCATCTGTATAGCAACCCTACTGTAGGCTGGCCCCCAGGGCCCTGTGTCCCCCTAAACCAAGTTTCAATCCGTCCCTGCCTGAACCTGCAGCCCCCCACCTCTGAAGCAGAAAGACCCACGAGCCCACTTGGCCTAATCCCGTCTCCAAACAAAGAAAGAGGCCCTGCCTGGCCCACTGTGGTCTCTTCCTGTTTGTTTTGGACACGGACCACAGGCCCAGCTGGCTGGAATCGTTACTCTTTTGGAAAGGGCCTCTAGTTTTCAAAGTTGGCGCAGCTTATTGCCCTGTAATAAGGGGTCCCTGCTCTGGGCACCAGGCCAGCTCAGGCTGGGGGACACAGAGAGGGGCATGCTCCGCAGCTTCCCCCCTGCTAGGGCCCAAGCCTGGCCATCTTCACACCGCTCTGGGTAGTGGTGGCAGTCCCCAGCCTCGGCACACACCTCAGCAGAAGGATCTTCCTTTCCTGCTCAAGCTCGGTCTCCAGCTCCTCACTGCCTGCAGAATGAAACCTCAGTCTTGAGTCTGAAGACCTTCCGTGAACTTGACCATCTGGCCTCTCCTCTTTCCAATGCCTACTGTGGCTCCAGGCTCAGCCATGTCCCCAAACCTGCTGGTGCCTTTACTCATCCTGTTTCTGCTACTAGGAATGCCTTTCCTCTCCCTCCTGTCAAACTCCTACTCATCCTTCAAAACCCAGCTCAAATGTCACGGCCTTCTTCTCTCCCCTCTGTGCTTCCCTGGCCTCTGTTCCACATTTCTAAAACAGCATTTAGGAATAGACCATCTATGTGTTCAAAAGCCGGCCACTAGACCCGAGCACCTTAAAGGAAGACCCTAATTTTATAAGCCCCTCCAATACCAGCACAGGGCAGGAGCCCAGTAAATACTGGCTAAACGAATGATCATGTACACAATCCTTGCCATGGCTTTTAGGTCAGGCATGATCCAGCCCTCCAAGATTTTCTGGTCTCATCTCAAGCTTTCTTCCCCTGTCACCCTCTGGACTCTGCCCACAAGCCTCTTTCTGTTCCTCAAGCCCACCATGTTCTCCCCCTTCTAGCCACGTACCGCAACCCCCTCCCCACCAGCAACAAGCTACTCCTTGGGTCTGGAAAGCTTCTGTGTTTCTCTCACCCATCGTCCTGGAGGCTCACTTCAGTGATGCCGTCCCAGGACAGCCCTCCCAGCACCCCCAAGCCTCTCAGCACCATGGGGACCGTATCCCCCACACCAGGAAACACCTAGTACAGAGCGGGCAGATAACACCTGCTTGTGGAATGGATGCATCAATAAGAAAATGAGCCAGGGTTAAAGACGGAACTCGCCCTAGTTCAGACACTTGATCCTGGGGGCGGATTTCCCTCCCATACCTCATACTCCTTCTTGGGCTCCTGGATCATAGACACAAATCACCTTTGTGACTTTTGCCATATCTGTGATCCTCTTGTATATTATTCACTTAATAGTTTTCTTTTTTTTTTTAAAGATTTTATTTATTTGAGAGAGAGAGAGTGCACACGAGTGGGGGGAGAAGCAGAGGGGGAGGGAGAGGGAGGGGGAAAGAATCTCAAGCAGACTCCATGCTGAGCATGGAGCCTGACACGGGGCCCAATCTCACGACCCTGAGATTATGACCTAAGTCGAAATCAAGAGTTGGATGCTTAACTGACTGAGCCATGCAGGCACCCCAATATTTTTCTTTAAATCAGTCTACTATTTACTCTCCTTCAGAGCAATAATTACCGGGAACTCATGGTTAGATGTGTTAAGTTATAATTTCTCCTGTATACATTTTAATTAATGATTATTGATTTAAAAACTATTCATCAAGGTAGCCTCTAAAATCATCTTGTATCACTGCACTCACTTTGGAAATCATTGCTCCATCGCTTCTCGGCCTTTTGGCTAAGATCAAGTGTGGAAATCATTGCTCCACCCTGTCTGGTTCTGGGGCTGGGGTCCCCTGTGAGCTGTCTTTGGAGTGGGACCTTTCTGCAGGTGAGCAAAATGTGTGTGTTCCTTTTACTGTTAATCTCTTGATGAGGGAGAAGCTGCGTACCTCCAACCCCTTCTCAATCAAAGCTTCCTTTCTATGGGTTTATATATTTCTGCCTGTCTTTGTTTTGGTCTAGAGAACAAAAGTTCTTCTCAATTAAAAAAAAAATAAGGTTGACCAACTCGGAGAATATTTAAGGCACACATGTAGGAGACCTCAACTGAACGAGAAAAGGCAACTTTGTCTCAGATGTGGGGGGCACAGATTACCTTCTATTCCAACATGGGAAAGCCAGGAGCCTGGGAGGGGGTGTGGTGGGGAGAGCCCGGGACCTGCAGTCTGGTGCGATCCAGGCTCCCTCACAGACCCCTTGGGTAAGCTGCTACTTAACGCTCACTCAGTTGCCCCTTGTCACCTGCAAGGCTGGGCAGGCTGGGTTCTAAGGGACAACCTGCAGCCCATCTGTCTGTCCTGAAGAAACAGCGAGAGGGAGGCGGGGACGAGGCTAGGGCCCCAGCATAGGACACACTCTGGCCCCTCAAGTCCCTGGCCTACTCCCAAGCTTCTGAGGCCTCCATCCATAGCTGTGTGAGGCTGGGTGTGGGCCAGCCCCCAGGGTGCTTCCTCTGGGAGCATCAGACATTGTCCGTCCTGTGAGAACCTCAGAAGGACCTGATAGGAAGTTAGCTCCTGCTATGGATTTCTAACCCAATGTAGCGCACTCAGGAGGGAAGGAGCGGAGAGGCCCTGGTGGGCTCGGGGGTGGTACACCAGCCACAGAGGGACCATTCTGGGCTGTGGAGCTTGCCTGGCTGCTCCCATCTGTGTAACTGAGCATCTACTATGGGTCCCACCAGGGTAATCACCACCGGTGGGCTGGCTGTTGAGGAAACCGAAGCAGAGAGAGATGAAGTGACTTGCCCGAGGTCACACAGCTAGTTACCGGCAGCTTTTCCAGCCTTAACTACACACGCACCCTCCCAATCTCAGAAAACGTTCTCCCACCCCACCCTACATTTTCTCCTGGGCCCTGGAGGAGACAAGCACTTTTTAGCATAACAACATGATAGCAAGTTACAAAGGCCGATCTGGGCAGGATGAAAGGTCTGATCATCTTTTAGGGGGACTGTGTGTCCCTTCTGAATTTTTATTTTTATTTATTTATTTTTTGAGAGAGAGCGCATGTGCATGTGCGGGGGCGGGGGGGGGGAGGGCAGAGAGAGAGGGAGAGATAGAATCCCAAGCAGGCTCCACACTCAGCACGCAGCTGACACGGGGCTGGATCTCAGGGCCCTGAGATCATGACCTGAGCTGAAACCAAGAGTCAGATGCTTAACTGACTGAGCCACCCAGGCGCCCCCCCTTCTGAATTTTATAGGCACATTAAGGGTCATGGAGCTGAAGCGGCTGTTGCAGGCAATGGCCCAGAGACTGAAGATCTGATGGAGGCCAGCTTGGGGGCTCTGCCAATGGGCTATGGGCTCCATGCCTCCAGACCAGGACCGGAAGCTGGGGGTGGTTCTAGGAAGTGGAACTTCTTGGCAGGAGGGCCACGGTGGGGGCTCCTACCAGACACAGGCCTGTGGAGGACGCTGACCTTACTTCCATGGGTGCAGCTGGAGCCCCTGTGGGGCCTTTGATGACAGATACCTAGGGGGGCCCAGGCAGGTGATGATGGCTGTCAGTGGGGATAAAGGCACCAAGGGGCCTCGGTGTGAGCAGCTGACCCACCGTCCCTGCCATCCCTCTCAGACTGTCCAGCAGCACCCAGCAAGGGGTTCTGGACCTTCCACCAGAGACACAAGCCCAGGAACTATACCCAATTCCAATCCCCCGGCCCCTTCCAATGTGGGGACCCCCGCGATCTCCTCAGAAGCCTTAGCAATAAAACTTCAAGCAGAGGGGCTGGAGGACCTGACTTAGGGATGTGGCAGTGATAAGGAGCTGGCCCCAGAGGCTGGGGTGGGGAGGTGGGAACCCAGGGTGGGGGCTGGGCTGCCTCACACAGTTGGGCCTGCCCCCCATCTGTGAAACAGAAGCAGCTTCGCCTTCTTCCAGGAATGGTCTAGCCTCCAAGGCTCCACAGGGAAGCGGGCTAGGAGGCCACAAGATCACAGCGGGATCTCTGCCAAAAGAATTCCTCGCACTTGTGGTGGTGGGCCCTGGGGAAGGGGCCGCAGACACCCGCTCCTGCGCAAAGGAGCAGCCCAAGAAGCTGGCCAAGGAGGTGGTCAAGGCAAGGCGGTCAGGCAGGAACAGACGGGCGCAGGAGAAACTCAAGGAGCTAAGAACGAAGCCCCCGGGCAGGGGCCCCCTGGCCACAGGTGGAATGAAGAAATCTGGCCCCAGTAAGCCCTTCCTGTGCCTGGAGCGGTGGCGACGCTTCATTCCATTCCTGCGGAAACATCTGGGGTCCCTGCCACAACATCCGTTGCCACCCAAATCTAGAACCTAGTGCTGTCTTGGAACCTGTTGTACATTTAGGAATAAACTTCTGTAAGAAGAAGAGGAGGAGGAGGAGGAGGAGGAGGAGGAGGAGGAGGAGGGGCCGGAGAAAAGAACAGGAAAGAAAAAGTTTTCGCTCTCCCTGAACCTCAGTGTACCTGTCCCAGAAGGGGGCGTCGGCAGCAGATGCGGGGTCCTCTGCTCACGCTTGCGTCCCGGTCCCTCGCTCACTCCGGCAGCCGCCCCGCAGCCCTGCACCCGGCCCGCAGCCCCTCTGCGCCCGCAGCGCCGCAGCCCCTCCGCAGCCCCTCCAGCGCGCTCCACTTGCCTGCGGCCGCAGACGCCCTCCACCCCGCGGGCTGGGAGCCTCCTCCCCGCCGCCGCCGCCGCCGAGTCAGGCGGCCACCGACAGCTGCCCCACCAGGGCCTGACTCCTCCTTTCCCCGTCTTTTTAAAGGGAAGTAACCTGACCCCACCACCTCCGGGTTAACCCCTTTCAGGCCACCGGCCCGCAGCTCCGCCGGGACCCGTCCGCGCCCGCCCCCCCGCAGCCTCCCCGGAGCCCCCCGCGGGTGGGGAGCCGCTCCGCCGCCGGCCCCCTGGAAGCGCCCTTGGGTTCCGGGTGCCCTGCGCCCCCCACCCCGAGCGCCCCCCGGGGGCCCGCAGCCCCAGCGCCCCGCCCCTCCACATCTGGACAGCACGTGTCACTGAGGGAGGGGCGCGGAGCCTCGCCCTTGGAGTTGCGGGTGGGGGGCGAGCCCTACTCACCCAGAAAGACACCTAGCAACGCCTGGAGATGAATGTTCCAGATAACTGACTCATGCCAGGACACAAGTTAGCTTTGGTAATACCTTCATCATCAAGAAGGCAGAGAACCGCAGGACTTAGGGGAAAAAAAAAAAAATTAAAAATTAAAAAAATAAAAATAGAAAGACCAGAGCCAGGAGTATGCATGCACTTCTCGTCCGGAGTCCGGGCGCTGTGCAGCCAAGAGCAAGGCACTCTTCTTCTAGGGGCATCTTTCTGCTGGGCAGTACCAGATGATGTCCCTATTCCTTTCCTCTGGCTGTTCTAACAAATTAACACAAACTTTAAAACAATGCACATTTATTACCTTACAGTTTCATTAGTCAAATCCAGAATGGGTCTCTCTAGGCTAAACTCAAGGGTGTCCACAGGGCCTCCTTCTGGAGGTTCTATGGAGCATCCACTTCTTTGCCTTTTCCAGCTTCCACATTCCTTGGTGTGTGGCTGGCACCATTTTTCAAAGCTGTCAATGGCCCCATCTTTCTGACATTGTGTCAATCCAACACTAGCTCTTCTTCCGCCTCCTGCTTCTACTTTTAAAATCCTTGTGATTACATTGTCCAACAAGATAATCTCCCTATTTTAAGATCAGCTGATTAGCCATTTCAGTTCCATCCGCAACTTTAATTCCTCTTTGCCACATAGCGTAACATAGTCACAGATTCGTGGGATTAAGAAGAGGACATCTTTGGGGTGCCTGGGTGGCTCAGTCGGTTAAGCATCTGCGTTCGGCTCAGGGCATGATCCCAGGGTCCTGGGATCGAGCTCCCTGCTCAGCGGGGAGCCTTCTTCTCCCTCTCCAGCTCCCCCTGTGTATGCTCTCTCTCACCTCTCTGACAAATAAATAAATAAAATCTTTAAAAAAAAAAAAAAAGAAGAGAAGGAGGAGGAGGAGGAGGTATCTTTGGGAAGGGGGACATTAATCTGCCTACCACAATATTCAAGATCCCTGCCAGAATCTCAAGTTGAGAGGCACACTTAGAGATCACCCAATCTAATCGGCTCCTCCTTATCCATTACTGGGATCTGTGGGACAGTTAAGCACTGTGCTGCATGGTCCAGACTAGGTGTTTTTTGTTTTTTTTTTTTCTTAGAGAGAAACAGCATGAGAGGGGAGAGGGTCAGAGGGAGAAGCAGGCTCCCCGCCGAGCCGGGAGCCCGATGTGGGACTCGATCCCAGGACCCTGGGATCGTGACCTGAGCCGAAGGCAGACGCTCAACCATCTGAGCCACCCAGGCGCCCTGGGACTAGGTGTTTTCTGATTCCACTTTATTATACTTTCACTTGCTCTTCCTTTGGCAACTGTATAGTGGACCAGGGTGCCTCTAAGCAGCAGTCTTGCTTCCCCTCCCTAATTTGTTGCTGTGCTCTTGAAAGCCAGGTCACAAATTTATTGGAATATAGAAGTGTGTGTAAAGTAAGAGTAGGTAGGCTCTGAGTGAGATCCCAGCAGCTACTGTGGGTTTTCCTTCTCTCTCTCTCGGGTCTCATCCTGCCTTGCCCCCTCCTCCAGTATATTTCACGTAATCTGCTCTATGGCTGAGAAGCCAAGGAAAGGCTCCCTCAGGACAGGAGAGAATCCTCCACCTTGGGTTCCTGCTATTCTGCTTTAGGCTCTGAGGTCATTTTGAGAGGAATAAACATGCTTCTGTGACAGAAGTGCAGCCCAGTTTTCTGGAGGGCAGTTTGAGGACAGAATGAAGGTCTCTTTCAGGAATCTAGCCTAACGAAATAGATATCTGGGGTACCTGGGTGGCTCAGTCAGTTAAGCTTCTGACTTTGGCTCAGGTCATGATCTTGGGTTCAGGTCATGATCTCAGAATCCTGGGATCAAGACCCACGTCGGGCTC
Organism: Mirounga leonina; assembly: GCF_011800145.1. Taxonomy (NCBI): domain Eukaryota; kingdom Metazoa; phylum Chordata; class Mammalia; order Carnivora; family Phocidae; genus Mirounga; species Mirounga leonina. The sequence continues at coordinate 23,030,391 of NW_023270464.1, forward strand.
CCCACTGAGCGGGGAGTCTGCTTGTCCCTCTCCCTCTCCCCCTCCCCCTGCTCATGCTCTCTCTGTCTCTCTCTCAAGTAAATAAATAAAATCTTTTTTTAAAAAAAAAGAATATTTACGGACAAGGCTCTTCACTGAAAGTATGACTTATAATTCAGGAAAATCAGAAATAGCTTAAATGTTCAGCTACCATAATAAATAACGGTCTTCCCATATGAAATACTATCCCACCATGAAAAACAAATCATGTTTTGTAACTGCTGAATGAGCCCATGGGAGAATGAAAAAGCAAAAAACAAAAAACATAAATACCAGAATGGGGAAATCCTTTCTAAGTATTACACAAAACCTAAAGCCTCAAAAAAGTAAAAATTTCTGCATCGCAAAAACTACCACAAGGCAAGTCAAAAGAGAAATTTTAAACTGGGAGTGCGGTGTGCAGGGGTGAGGGTGGGTTGTGCAACTCATAACATAGGCAGAGGGATGAGTTCTCTAATACATAAAAGGGGTCCCACAAATCATTTTTAAATGAACCAATAATGACTCAAATAGGGAGAAATAGGCAAAGGATATGAAGAAACAGTTCATAGGAAAAGGGGAAATTCAAGTGGTATCTTAAACACGTGAAAAGATGCTCAAAACTCCCTTATAAGGATAAATGAAAATTTTATCTCCGAAGATACTATTGTTCACTTACCAGATCAGCAGAGACAACAAGGTTTGGTAACACACGGGGTTTGCAAGGGTGGGAGAGAACATACATACACCCTCCCGCCTGGCTGGCTGGTGGTGTAAACGGATTTAAACTTGATAGAAGGAATTTGGCAATATTTATCAAACATATAAACACATGTTCCCTTTGACTCAGCATTTCCACTTCTGCACATTTATCCTACAGATACCCTCCCACAGAAGTGATATGTAGGATGCATGCATCAGGCTTTTCACTGCAAAATTGTCTGTAGCTGGAATGAACCTAAAAGTCCACCAGCAGAGACAGGGTAACTGAGCTCCCTGTATGTCCGTGCAACGAGGAATGTAGGTAGCTATAAAAAAGAGCTGGGGTGCTACCTATAAAAAGTTGTTAAGCAATAAAAGCAATAAATTTTTTTAAAGATTTTTTTATTCATTTATTTGACAGAGAGAGACACAGCAGGAGAGGGAGAAGCAGACTCACTGCTGAGCAGGGAGCCCGATGCGGGGCTCGATCCCAGGACCCCGGGATCATGACCTGAGCTGACGGCAGACGCTTAACAACTGAGCCACCCAGGCACCCAATAAATAAATGTTTTAAAAATTAAAATAAACAGATCATTGTTCAAGTAGATTATCAATTGTATTTTAAGCAGGAAAAAGCACCTAATTCACTTTGACATATGTAAATAATGACTCTAAAGATAGACAAGATGCTGATAACACTGATTGTTTTCCAGGAGGGGAACAGAGCAGATAGAGAACAGGGTAGAAAGCAGATTTTCCATGCATCCTTTTGGAATGTTGAGCCATGTGAATATGCTGCCTATTCAAAATAAAAGTAAAAGTGCAACGCAAAAAGACCAGAGGATTAACAGATTTTACAATATAAAAATTGTTTAACTTTTCTATATTTGCAGATGAAACGACTTGATGTCTGGGGTTTGCTTGGAAATAATCCAGGTGCAGGGGGAAGTCAGGGATGGCTGCTCAGTACAGCAGGATTTAAAATAGAGGAAAACCAGAAGCAACTTTAATGTTCGGTAATTGGGGACTGGTTAAATAAATTATGGTCCTCCGTGTGAAAAAATACTATGTCATCATTTAAACAAACAACGAATCATGTTTTAGAAGTAGTGGAAGAATCTGTTTTTGTTTTGTTAATAATCATGGCCTGGAAAGACCTTTCTAAGAATTATACAAAGCCCAAAAGTCACAAAAGGAAAGTAAGAAATTTGACTACGTGAAAGCAAAAATCTCTGCACTGCAAAAACCACTACAAGCAACATCAAAAGGAAAACTTCATACTGGGGGGAAATCAGCCTTACCTTGATCACTGTGGGAACTCAAAGGTGGGTACACTGGGAGTTTATTATACTGTTCGTACTACTTTTGAGTATGTTTTCAAATTTCTGAAATAAAAAGTTAAAAATGATTTAAGTATATATGAACTTCCATATGGCAAAAGACAATTGCACTGGGCTATAATACTTGAGGTACATATAACAAAGAATATCAGTAACATTAAAAAAGTTGCTACCAAAGTGATTTTTAAAAATAAAGATGCCACAGTTGAAAACTGGATGAAGGATTAGACTCAAAAGACTTGTAGAAAAGGCTATTAAAAAGGCCAATTGATACATGGAAAGGTGTTCAACCTTAGTCCTAGTCGAAACACAATTTCAAAACGAGATGTCAAATTTTCCCCAGGATACTGGCAAAAGTTTAGACAACTGACTACACCTAGAGTTGGCAAGGATGTGGGGGACAGGCTCTTAGAGCACTTGTGAATTGGTCTGACTGCTTGAGAAAGTACAATGGCAAGACCTATTAAAAATATAAGGATGGGGCACCTGGGTGGCTCAGTCGGTTAAGCGTCTAACTCTTGGTTTCAGCTCAGGTCATGATCTCAGGGTCGTGAGATTGAACCCTGCTTTGGGCTCCACGCTCAGTGCAGAGTCTGCTTGAGATTCTCTCCCTCTGCCCCTCCCCGCCTTTAAAATAAATGAATAAATCTTTTTAAAAATGTAAGGATGTGTAGTAGGATGTTTATTGAAGCATTCCTCATCATATGAAAAATATAAAAAGGCCAAAGTGTCCATAGCGTGCCATTTAAACAAATTATTAGAAACATCCACACAAAGCATTACACAGCAGTTAGACAGAATGAGTTAATTCTGTGTATTTACCTTGGAATGATGTCCGTGGATATTTGTAAGTAAAAAAAAAAAGCATGTGCTAAAGGAACACATTTACTATTGTTCCATCTTCATAAGAACTCTCCTGGGGGTGGTGTCGTGAGTGGAAAGTCACGTGCCAAATGATTAACCTAAGTGTTCTCAGTGAAGTCAACTTGATGCAGTGGGGCTGCAGGGAGGGCAGGGAGACTGACCTTGTTTCCTTATATACCTGGGTACTCTTTAAATTGTAGCACAAACATAGACTATTTTTGTAGCAATCACCACCCAAACAGTAAAACATTATTTAAAAGAAAAGGATACAAAAAAGCCAGGGGGAAGGGGGAGATGGAAGGAGCCAGGCCCTGCCCATCCCGTGTGGGGCCCCTGGGTGCTCCTGATCCCCGCTGCAAGCTCTGAGGCTGCTGGGCAGAGCCCTGGCGGGGAGTGACTGATGTCACGGTGGGACAGGGAACAACTTAGGGCAGCTCAATGAGGGCCCTCCCTCAAGTCTCCTCCTCCAAGCTGGAGTCCCTTGAGGACCAGGGCAGTCCCCTCAAGGTCTCCATCTCCCCTTGAATTCAGAAAGAGTGTGGGAGTAGGCAGGAGAGGGGTGCAGACTCCTAGGGTCCCCAGCCTGGAAGACCAGGAGCATTCAGTTTCCTCATCCCTCAGGGTCCCTACCCTATACACTCCCCTCCCCTGGGGGAACAATGTGTCCTAGAACTAAACACCTATTGTGAGCAGGTGATTTAACTCTGAGGCCAACACAGTCCCTGCCCAGGAGCCAGAGAGTGAATAGAGAAAGGGTTATTGTTATTCATTCACTCGTTTGGTCGGTCAGTCAATCAACAAACAAGTTTAAGGAGCATACACTGCATATGGGCGCCAAGCGTGGCTCTGTGGATGCAGGTGGGACCTGTTCCGGGGTACTCCTGGTCTACCTACGTATCAGTGGCAGGGCTCATAAACTCCAAGGGTGCAGAGGCTGGATCAGTACTGTTTTCCACTGTACCCTAGTGCCTAGCATGAGACTTGGCACTTACCAGGCGAATGAAGGAACCAAGTTCCACACTATTGTGACAGTGGCAGGAGGTCTGCTCTGTGCCTGGGAAGGGCAGGAGAGGGTCAGTGAACAGGGGGAGCTATTTGGGTTGAGTCTCGAGGATGGAGTTGAATTAGCCTAGTGGACAGGTGGAGGGCGGTTGTCCTGAGCAGAGGGACCAATATCTGCAAAGGCAGAGGGTCAAGTGCATGGTGGGGCATCAGGCTGGGGCAGGTGAGGATGGGACATTGGGGCCTTGGATGCCATGCTAAGGATTTTAGGCGCTGCCCCTAGGGGATGCTGAGTCCCTGATGAATTTTGAGAAACAGACACTACTGGAGATAGATTTGCCCTTTACATTCCTAGGGGACAGTCCGGGACCCGCTTGGAGGAGAGTCAGGTGGGAGGCTGGGAGAGCTGTTGGGACGGGGTATGGGCTCTCCAGAGGTGGAGAGACTCAGTGGAGGAGGGGGCAGTTTGGGGATATTAAGGCTTGGTAAACAGCAACTACAGGCTTGAGGAGGTAGGTTATCTGAGAGGGAGGGAGGGTGAACCCGAGCGGCTGCTGGAGCTGGGATGCTTTTATTATTATTTCTCTTTGCTGTTGTTTTCAAGAATTCAGTTTGGGTTTTATTCTAAAATTGATTAAAAACACATTGTTTGAAAAAAAGGAGGACACAGAGCAGCTTTGGGAGCAAATTGCCTTGGCCAGGCAGGAAGCAGGAAAGGGCTTTTGATGTGGAGCTGGGCCCAGCAGGGTCCTGGACTGCAGAAGGGACAGACTGGACCCAGAGCACAGTGGGAGGGACAGAGGTCCCGAGCCCGGGTGAGAAGGGACAGGCAGGCAGGGCAGGAAGGCAGAGTGAGCTCTGCACCCCTTGGTGGGCTCCCATTCTAGAGCTCCCTCAGAACCCCACTCCGGGGAGCCTCCCCAGGGCAGGCCAGGGTGCTCCGTAGGAGGCCAGCTTTGCGGTCAGGCACATGGCATCCTCTCAGGGTCTGACACGCACCAGTAAGTTAACTGACTTTGGGCGGTTACTTCCCCTGGAGCCTTCACAGATGAGGATCTGTGAAATGGGCACAGTCCCTCATGGAGTTGTTGTGAGAAGTACAGGAGAAACAGTGTGTATAGCGCTGACCACCATCGGCCCCTACAGGAAGCCCTCAGTGATGACCCCCGCCGTCCAAGTGTCCATCTTTGACCAGCTCGGCAAGGTTTGTGCCCTGCTCTGGCCCTGCCTCTTCCCGGGCCTCTGCCCCCCGGCAATCGGCAGCTCTGGGGTTTTCCCTATCTGCCTTCTTGGCCATCCTCCCACATCCTTTCCCAGGCCCTGCCATCTCCTGAAAGTGCCCTTTCCTGAATCCCCTTCCTGGAGCCTGGCTCTCCCATCCCTCTGAGAGCTCCAGGCCTCTGCCCACCTCCTGCCCGCAGCCCTGGCCATCCATCGCCTTCTGTAGGCCTTCCTGTGCCCACCCCACCTGAGCCCGCCCGAGGCCGCCACACTGCCGCCCCGCTCCCCTCCTCTCCCTCCGTTCGCCCCCCTGCCAGTCTGTGAACCTCCTTTCCCACCCAGGGGCTGCGCTGTACAGCAGAAGAATCTGTAATAGGCCAGTTCTCACCTCCGCTGTTTTGGTTTCCTAGGGCTTGGGTAACAAATGACCACAAACTGGGTGGCTTAAAACGATAGAAATGTATTCTCTCAGTGTCTGGAGGCCAGATGTCTGAAATGCACGTGTCAGCAGGGCCATGCTCCCTCCAAGGCTCCAGGCGAGGATCCTTCCTTGTCTCTTCCAGCTTCTGGTGGCCCCAGGCGGTCCCTGGCTTGTGGCTGTGTCCCTCCCATCTCCGCCTCTGTGATCACATGGCCTTCTCCTTGGGGTGTCTCTTATAAGGACACTTGTCATTGGAGGTGGGGCTTCCCTAAGTAATCCAAGAGGATCTCATCTCCAGAATTTTCACTTAATTTTATCAAACATTCTTTTCCCAAATAAGGTCACGTTCACAAGATTCTGGGCATTAGGATGTGGACCTAGCTTCTGGAGGGCCACCATTCAGCCCATCCTCAGCCTCTTCCAGGCCAGCCTCTGCCCACTCCCCCCGTAGCTCACCTAGAGCACCCCGACCCCTCACGCCACACCCCATGTCATAGCCTCCCCTGCCTCCAGCGTCAGAGGAAAAGTTGTGACGTGTCCTTCCCGCCTGCCCTTGGGGCCCCAACCACCTCACCCCAGGGAGAACTGGTCCAACCGGCTCTCTCCTCCAGGGCCTCCTCCTCTTGCTCGGGCAGCCTGAGACCTTTTCTAGAATTCCCTTCTTCGAAACGCCAGGTGTTGGACAGTCTGACCCCTTCTCAACCCAGGGACCTCTCCCCTCGCACCCCCCACTGACCTGCTGCAAGGCTCTTAGGCTGCGCCATTTTGGAAGCTCTCCTCTTCAGAGCCCTGGGGTCTCCACCTGCCCAGCTTTGCCCCTAGTGCTCCAGGGACCCCAAGAAGGGCCCCAAGCTGTTTTAGGAAAGAGCCCCCCCCATCGTTGGCCTAGCTCTCTGGAGATGGGTTGGTCCTCTCCCTGACACTCGGATCTGCACAGAATGTGGTCCCCAAGACCTGCTGTCCACAGGAGAAGTGAGGCCATGGGCCTGGTGGTCACTGAAGCCCCCTCGAGGATTCTGGAGGGGTCTGCACCTGGCTGAAGGTTTCAGGAAAGAGGCCAGACCTGTGTCCAACACTGGTACTTTTGGGGGGCAGAGGGTGGACAGTGACTGTTAAGGATCAGGCTTTGTATCCTGGCTTGGGAATGGATTAGCTGAGCGGGCAGGTAGCTCCTGTGTGCCTCAGTTTCCTCATCTGCCAATAGAAACAGCACTCTGCCTCACAGTGCTGTGGTGAGGCATTAAGTGAGGGAATACCCCGCCGCCGCCGCCGCCCCCCACTCTTCCAGGAGATGTGGGTGCTCCACAAACGGGGGCCTGGGGTCTGCCCACCTCCCCTCATCCCAGCGTGACTCTTGGGGAACCCCATGTTTAAGCAGGGGCTGGCTCTGGGGTTCCCGTATGTAGCCCATGTTCGGACCCCGCCAGCCATGCGGACTCCTTCAAGGTTGAAAGGCACGGTTTGGGATTCGGGCACACGGGGCTCACCTTCCGGATCCACCCTTTGGTAGCTGTGTGACCGTCGGCCAGTGCTCTCATCCCGAAGAGCCCCATCTTCCTCATCTGTGAGATAGGGATAAGAATTTCGTTAGAGGGCGCCTGGGTGGCTCAGTCGGTTGGGCGACTGCCTTCGGCTCAGGTCATGATCCTGGAGTCCCGGGATCGAGTCCCGCGTCGGGCTCCCTGCTCGGCGGGGAGTCTGCTTCTCCCTCTGACCCTCCCCCCCTCATGTGCTCTCTCTCTCAAATAAATAAATAAAATCTTTAAAAAAAAAAAAAAAGAATTTCGTTAGAATTCCAGTCTAGCAGAGTTGGGTGTTCTTTTTTTTTTTTTTTAAGATTTTATTTATTTATTTATTTGAGAGAGAGAGAGAAACAGCATGAAAAGGGAGAGGGCCAGAGGGAGAACCAGGCTCCCCGCTGAGCCGGGAGCCCGACGCGGGACTCGATCCCAGGACTCCGGGACCATGACCTGAGCCGAAGGCAGTCGCCCAACCAACTGAGCCACCCGAGTTGGGTGTTCTTTAAGAACGGTGTTCTTGAAACTGACATACACTTGACATGCAGTGTCCACAAGTCCTGACAGGTACCTTTTCGTGACGCGCTCTCCACAATGAAGAGACCGAAGGTACCTGGCGACCCAAAAGTCTCCTCGAGCCCCACTGTGATCCCTCCTGCCACCCCACCTCTTCCCCGCCCCATCGCCAGGCAGCCACACTGACCTGCTCTCTGTCATTATGGATGAGTTTATGTTTCTCAAATTGCACATAAATGCAATCACATGTCTGGCTGCTGTGCTCACAGAGTTGTGTGAGGATTAACCCCATAGGACCTGGTGCAGAGGAAGCGCCCCAAACCCAGGAGGTGCTGAGGCAGTCCACTGAGGTCCTGCTACGCTGCAGTAACAAAGTTTCCTCTTAGAAGTGGTGCACCTCACTTAGGGTCGGGTCGTCAAGCCTGATGGCGAAGTTGTGGGAAGTGTCACGTTCCCCCAGAGTACAGAGAGGCAATGGATCCTTCGAACAGTAATAATGTCTACCACTGATGCTTTCCCTATTTTTTTTTTCTAGTTATAGTCAGATTTTATTTAAAAATCTGGTCCACCAACTTAGCGTTTTCCGCTAACTCGGGGTGCAGAAACCTTCACAGGCTTCACAATCTTTTGCTTAGGTGCTGCCTTCGTGGGAGCCTTAGCAGCAGCCATGGCTGTCTTTTTAGATGCTTGCTTAGCCTTTTTTGCTTCCTTGGCAGCCCTGATGGCCTGTTCTCGTTGTGCCTTCCTAACTTCAGGTTTCTGATTCCTCTTGGCCATTATATCAGCAAGAGATGCACCAGTGATGGCCCTCTGGAATTTAACTGCACGGCGGGTTCTTTTCTTTTGAATTTCTTCCGACTGTCCCTTCTTGTGCTTTCTTCTGTAGAGGACAGTCCAGTTTATCTGCCGAGGATTCCTCTTGGAAAGGAATGCGGATTCGCATTTTGCGTTAAGAAACTGGAAAACCTTCCCGTCGGTCCTGGCGTAGCGCCTGCCATGTCCGGGGTAAATCTTGTACCCACTGAAACTGCACAGCTTGACCTTCATAGCGCCGGTAGCCGAGAAGAAGGAAAGATGGTGAAGAGCGATGCTTCCCCTATTATTACCACTGTTTCGGATTAACCCCTCTACGAGATGGAGATCATGCAAATGCTCCTCACATGTGGTCCAGCTGCTGTCCCAGGCACCACCACCCTGCGCTGGGCTCTCTTCTCCCCATGGACAGGGTCCTCCCATTCACCAGTACCCAGTTCACAGTTTTGCAAATGTAGAGATTAGCTAAGTCCACCAGGCCCCATATCGCTGTTATCCTTGGCCACAACCCACTCTGTGCACCCTCCCCACTGAGCCCCAGAAACCCTCCTTCCATGGCCCCCACTCTCCTAATCATTCTCTGAGCACATGGCTCCCCTTCCCTTCCGTGACGCGGCCCTCCACAGACTTTGCCCACTGCATTTCATCTCTTCTTGCTCTGCTTCCCAAACCTAACTTACCTACCACCCCCAATCCTGCTTCTCCCACGGTGCCCGACAAGACAGGGTCCCATTATCCCCATGGCTGCCCAGGGCCCTGGTCATCACCTCCCCCCATGCCACAGGACGAGCTGCAAGCCTTGTCAGCTCTAATCCCATGACGTCCCACGCAACCTCCATGTCTAGCTCTATGGTCCCACCTTGACCTGGTCTGGGCCGCCACTGAAGGCCTCCTGGGATATTTTCCCTCCCTTTTCCTCCATTCTCTGCACTAAAGCCAGGGTGCAAAACGGGACGCATCATCACCCTGTCTATGCACAACCAATACACACAGTCGCTTGCTGGCTTCCTGCTGTCCTCAGGATAGCCTTGCAAGGCCCCAGCTCTGGTCACCTCCCTGGCCTCGATGTCTCCACACCTACTCTAGCTGCTCAAGAGCCCTTAATCTGCAAACTCTTACACTCTCTGGCCCCCTGGCCTTTGTGTGTAGCTAGCTAATTTCGTGATGGAAGGAGCTGAGATGTACAATCCTGGAGGTTTTTTCCATCTCCCCACAAATGAGCTCAGTCTCTGGATGGTGGTACCAGCTCTGTCTACCGAGAGTTGTAGACATGTGGGTCTCTTCCAGTCTGAGAGGACAGGGAGGGGAGTTGAGGGGTGGGAGAGACCAACCAGTGACAAGGACAACAGTAACGACAGTGACCTAACATTTATTCAGCTCATACCATGGGCCAGGCAGTGCTTCCCATGGATTAATTCTTTTTTCTTCTTCTTTTCAAATCCATGTTATTTTTTATTGAGGTTTAACAAACCTAGAGAAAAATACAAAATCATAAGTGAAGAACTCAATGAAGCTTCACAAAGGGAACACACAAGTGAAACCAGCACCCGGATCAAAAGTGAACATGCCCAGCACCCCAGGAGCCCCGCTCCTGCTCCCTTTGGTCTCTAGCTTCCAGAAGGATACCCGCTATCCCAGCTTCTAATACCATTCGTTCACATGGCCCATGTTTGCAGTGCAAAAAATGAAATCACACAATCTACGTTGTTTTGTGCCTGGCTTCTTATGTCCGGCGTTCTGTTCATGTCTGACACCGTGACATCTCATGACGTCGCAGCATGTTGGTGTCGTCAGCTCTTTCTCATGGCTGTGCAGCATTCCAGGGTATGAATAAATATTCATGCATACCATTTAGACGGGCATTCAGTTGTTCCTGATTCTTGGCGATTATGCATAGTGCTATCAACATTTTGTCCACATCTTTTGGTTGGACACGTGCACTCACTTGGCACCACAGAGTCCTAGGATAAGCATGTTAACTCCAGTGGATTCCACCAGGCAGTTTCCCATCAGCTGTAGAAGAGAGTCCTGCATTAAGTCTTCATCTGCACAACAGCCCGTGGCACGCGATGTGGTGGACAGCTGTCTCCACCTCGCTCGGCAAGCTCCCCACCGTGTGATGCTGGGGCCGGCCTCTTCTACTTACAGTCCCAGCCCCTGAACTTCACCAATCAGAGGCACCTGCCTAGGAGTCTGTGTCTTCAAGGAAGGCCGGCAGGGTCTGCGGCCCTGGGGTCCAGGGTTGGCAGTGTCGGTGATAATTTCCGGAGGACTTTTTTTCCTTGTGTCCTGGTCACCTTGGTTTTGGGCTTTCCACCTTCCTTTTGAACCTGTGAGAGCTTCCCCATAGCCCTTTAGGAAGCTACTGGGTAGGTTCTATTGTTTGCAACCAAGAAGCTCGACTGATTCAAGGCAGCTATTTTATTCCCATCTCACAGATGAGGAAGCTGCACAGAGAGGTTATGTATTTTGCCGAAGGTCACACAGCTGACCTGCTGGAGCCAGGACTCAAAACCAAGTTTATACCCCATTTAGGGCTTTCTGTCTATGTCTCATACACTATTCCTACAACTTGAAGCAGGCAGCTAAGTGACTCACTCGGAGTCACACAGTGAGTCACGAAGTCAGGCCCCATGACTCCCACCCCACAGAGCTTCCGGCCCTGAAGCCTGGAGTGAGCGCAGAGCTTCGGGAGACTGAGAAGGAAACGGGAACGTGCATTCGAGCATGGAGGCCTCATTTACTGACTGACAGCTAATGGGGGTCAGGCACTGTGCTAGGTACCAGCAGAACAACAGCAGTAAATAGTGAAAAAAGCAGAAGAGACATTACACAGGCCGTCCTGTCAGGTGACAGGTGCCGAGAAGGACAAAGCGGGGGGAGGAGGAGGGACTGACTGGGAAAGCAGGCGGCGGAGGGGGGTCCTCTGAAGACATTTGAGCAGAGGCGCTCCCGAAGTGAGGGAGACCAGAAGGCCGGCCGCAGGGAGGCGAGGGTGAAGGCCTCACGGAACCGTGAAGGCCAGGACGGTCGGACAGGGCAGTCAGACGGGGCGGCAGGAGAGGAGGACAGAAAGCCAGGTGGGGGCACCGAGGCAGGGCCATGTGTCTTGTTCTGAGGCTAGCAGGAAGCCTTTGGAAGGTTTTCAACGCTGCAGGGCAGTGCTGTGGTCTGATGGAAGGCTTCAGAAGGCTTCAGAAGGCTTCAGAAGGTTCAGTCTGGCTGCTGGGTGATAAAATAGGCCATGAGGAGGCAAAGGGGGGGTAGAGCAACAGTAGAGGGGCTGCGATGGTGTCCAGGCAGGGGATGGGGGGACGTGGGGGTAACATGCGGGTTCCAGGACAATCAGTTGGTTATCAGACAGTATCTGCGACTGGTGGGCAGTGGGCTCCCAGGGAGGGGGCTTAACCCTGGGGGCTCTGTAGGGGTGAGAACATAGGGGCTGGGCCACGTGAGGCTTCAACCAGGGACAAGGCTGGGGACTGCAGTTTCAGAACAAAGGCACCACCTCCGAGGACACATGGGAGCTAGAGGTCACTGGGAGGCCAGGGGAGCCCAGCCCGGCCTTGGGTCCATGGCCTTTCTGGGGCCACAGGAGCCCAGAGCAGCTCTGCAGGGCTGGGCTGGGGGCTGGGGGCTGGGGGCTGGGAGTGAGGTATGACCCCGAGCCCTGCAGCTCCGGTGCACCTGACAGGGAGGTCCCCTCTGGGCTGTCAACCTGAGCCAGGTGCTGCTCGGTGCCAGGGAGCATCACTGTGGCGCTTGCCTGTTTGGCATAGACTTTGGACCTTGGGATTTCCTTCCAAAGCTGTGACATCGTCATGCACTTAAACGGCTGATGGGTTGGTCGGCACTTCCGAGGGCACAGGAGGGCCCAGCTGCTGGAGAGGAGGCAAGAGGAGGCCGGGACATTCAGGAAGGGAATTTCAGCAGAAAAGGCCCCAAAGTGCCCCAGGCCAGCATCGGGGTGGGAGCCTCCTCCCAGGGGATGGGTGCCGGGAAAGCAGCCAGCATACCTCCCAGCCACACAAAGGAAGCTCCAGGAAAGCCGGCTAAGCAGCTGACAGTTCAAATAGTAGCTTGTCTCAGTTTCCGAGCAAGGAAGGATTACTTCCCCGGCTGTACGTGTCGCCGCCACCTCAGCCTGGCATGAGGCAGCTACCTCATGCCAGGCTGCCCGAGCGAGAGTCGTGTGGCGGGCGGCCAGCTGGGCGCTACCCGGAGGCCTGGGGAGGAGTCAAAGGAAGGGCATTCAGGGCCCAGTGCTCAGGACCAAGAGGCCGGAGGAGGGCTTCACGCCCAGTCTGCCCAGGGCAGAAGTAGTGGTCTCTGGCCGTGGGGCGTGCCTTGGCTTTGTGGTTGTCTCTTGGCCTCCAGCCTCACTGCGGGCTTGTGAGGGTCCAGAGATGGGGTGTGGGAAGGCCCCCACCCATGGCACTGCCCCACGTTGGAGGAGGCACGCTGACTCACCAAGCCACACAGGCAAACCCAGGGGCTCATCTTGGCTGCACCCAGGCTGGTAAGGAAGTGGCTGCCTCCTGGGTTTTCTCTTCTGTTGCCTCAGGAGAGGCAGGGTCCTTCCTGGTCAAGGCCAACATGGACCACCAGTAACACCCCCACTCCCTGTCTGGTACCTCCACTCTGATCGGTCAGTGCCTGAGCCATGCTCGTGGGCAAATATTTTGAGGATCACCTCAATCTGGAGGCCCAGTGAACCCCCGTCTTTGAGAAATCTACCTGTTCAACCTGCCCTCCTGAAGCTGTGGCCCAATCCTAGGAGGCAGGGGAGGGCATCCCTATTCCTAAGGCTCTCAGGAGCCCAGGCTGATGTCAGAGTTGAACAATATAAGATTTGCTCTAGCAAAGGCCCAAAGATCCCAATTCTCATGGGAAGCAGCCAGGCCTGCTTGACCAGAGGCCCTCACCCCAGTCCTGGCCAAACACAGACTCCTTCCACTGTGCCTGCAGCACCTCTCACCTTCCTGCTGACTGGGGGTTCCAGGCCGTGTCTCCCACACTTCACGTCCTACTGATCAGAGAAGCTTGCTCCTCATTTTAAGAAAAGTTTTGCTTTCCAGAGCCTCCCCACTTCTGCTACCACTTTATCCAGTGGAGGCCTCTGGATATGAGCCTGGCCTCACTGGTGGGGCCAGGCCAGCCGCCTGTCTTGGGAGGCCCACCCTGGCTCGCCTCCCGCCTTCTGTCATCTTCCCTCCCAGCACCATCAAACCTCCTGGCTTCCCGCATCTTCTGCCACTCCCTCTGCTAAATGCCCCCGGGGTGATGGCAGCCAGTTTAGGGGGCCCTCCATGGTCTACAGCAGTTCTCTCAGTTAACCCTCACAACGCTGAGGCAGGAGTACCTGGTTCCTGCTTTTCTGGCTGCAGACGCTGACCTTCTGCAGGCTCTGTGCGTCCCAGAGTGGGGCTATGACCCACACTCCTACGTGACCGCCTTGCCACTTCACTAGAACCACCCTTCAAGTTCCCTCGCTGTGTTGACTCACTTGGGGACAACTGCGAGCTCAGAGGCCATGTCTTCTTCGTCCCCAACCCCTTGGTCTCTCCCACTGAAGGCCCCTCCCTTGATGTGAGGTTGCTCCACTCTCTCCTCTCCCTTCCCCTGCCCACGGCTGTGTCCTCACCCTCCCGTCATCTCTCGGCCACATTGCTCGCCCCCACAGCTTCAGCCCATTTCCTCTCCTGGCCACTCCCAGGCTCCCAGCTGGCTGCCCCAGCTACTCTCAGGCAACTCCAATCTAACGTGTCCACATCCGAACTCTGGGTCTCTCTTCCTCCCAAACCACCTCCTCCTCTCTCAAGTAACACCCTTGCCGGTCCTCCCGTCACTTGGGTTCCTCAGTCATCAGCTTTGCCTTTCTCCTCTCCCTCAGCCTTCACAGGCCTTCACCTGGTCCCTCCCCTCCTGCTACCCCCAACACTACTGCCCTGGTTCTCCTTCCCAAAGGACTAAGCACAGGGCCCCGGAGAGCACAAGCTACATGTTCTCGAAAGAAGGAATTGCTGTTTCCCTCAACCCTCACTCACTCAACAGTACCTGACTGAGCAGTATGCACCAGGCACTGTCCACACAGCACCAAATGAGGGATGAACCCCGCCCCTGGGGGGCATACATCCTAGCGGGGGACAGACAGTAGTTACAATCCAAATATACAGCATGCTGGAGTGCCATGGAAAAACAAAGTGCAGCGCTGGGGTAGGGAGGCAGAAGTAGGGGAGCTACTTTATGTGGGGTGGTCTGAGAGGCCCCTCCTCTGTCCAGGGGGTGGCATGGCTGTAACAGGCTAAGGCCAATCACCGAAGTCAAAAAGGACGTAACTCTTTTTTTTTTTTTTTTAAGATTTTATTTATTTATTTGACAGAGAGAGACACAGTGAGAGAGGAACACAAGCAGGGGGAGTGGGAGAGGGAGAAGCAGGCTTCCTGCCGAGCAGGGAGCCCGATGCGGGGCTCGATCCCAGGACGCTGTAACTCTTTCAGAAAGAGAACACTCTCGGTTTTGGTAATAAAAATCCAGGGACTTTATTTCTTAATCCTTTAAATTGGAAAGACTTGTTGCTATCAGAGGTAGGGGCTTCGTGGTTTGTGGGCACAGGGTGGGAATCTGGCTGAACAGCCTTCGGTTACCTTAAATTTTGAACTACATGAATATATTTCCTTTTAAAAACATTGATTCACTGAAATAGCAAAGAATGTGCAGTCTTTTGGAAAAGATTAATCATTTCCATGGAACTATTTCCTTAAAGGGGGCCTGTCTGCATATCTGCCGACTGCTGACAGAACACAGTAGATGGGAGCTTTTCTGTGCTCCACAGAGGGCAAAGTCTCGAGCAGGGGGACAGCCACTTGGCAGCCTGTGAGCATGGGCCGGTGGCACATGGGTGTGCATGGGCACCTGACTAACCGTGCGCACAGTGAGACAGGCAACCCGGGAGGCAGGGCAGAAGGCACGGGAAGCTGAAGAGCAGGGCGCTCGCTGGGAGCTGACAACACCTCTGGGTTGCTCTCATACTTAAGTGGCTCTCCATCCTGGCTATCACATTCACTCCCAGTTTTATCTTCAGGCACCACTGATGCATCCTATTTGGAAAGCCATAGACAGATGGCTATACTAAGGAAACCCCCTCTGAGACTGGTCCAGGGGTGCCTGGGTGGATCAATCAGTTGAGGGTCCAACTCTTGGTTTCGGCTTGGGTCGTGATCTCAAGCCTCGAGTTGGGCTCCCCACTGGGCAGGGAGTCTGCTTCTCTCTCTCTCCCCACCCCCAGCCCTCCCCTTGCTTGTGCTCTCTCTCTCTAAATAAATCAATCTTGGGGACGGGGAGGCTGATCCACAAGACAGGATTTAGCCGGCATGCTCCCCTGGTTTTCTGGGGGAGCTGGGGCCAGAGAGCACTTCGCTAGGGTGGCTCCATGGAAGTGGGGGTGGGGGGGGGGAAGGGCTGGCTCTGTAAGCGGCAGAGGCCTGAATAACAGGGACTTGAGAAGACTCAAGATACCCCAACTTAATCCTCAATGTAACAAGCACAGGGCTATGACGAGGCCAAGAGGAAAGGTAAGGAATTAGGTGCCCTGTATGGATGAACATCTGTGTCTCCCAGATTCTGATACTGAAGTCTAATCCCCAATGTGATGGTATTTGGAGGGGGGCCTTTGGTAGGTCATTAGATTTGGATGAGGTCATGGGGGTGGAGTCCCATAATGGGACTGGCGCCCTTATAAGGGGATGAAGAGCCCAGAACTTTCTCGGCCACGTGAGGACGTAGCAAGAAGACGGCAGTCTAGAGAACAGGAAGCAGGTTCTCACTAGACATCAAATCTGCTGGCATCCTGATCTTGATCAGACCGCAGAACTGTGAGGAATGTCTGTTCAACCACCCAGTCTAAGGTCTTTTTGTTACAGCAGCTTGAACTAAGGCTGTTTAGAGCATGGCCAGAAGGGCATGATGGGGGCTGCTAGCGGTGGGAAATGGGCTCTTGTCTTTTAAATATTCCATATAACACAGTCACCAACTCCAATCACTACAAATTCAGACTGCCAGTCACTCAGTGTGGGCACTCAGAGGTCCTCAGCAGAGACAAGATCAGGAAGCTGAGCCTGACATGCACCAGGCACTTAGAAGCAGCATAACAGAAGAATTTCAGATTTTAATTAGGGGCAGTGAGCACTGGAAACCCAATATTCTGTCCCATTTCAGGAAACCCTCAGTGTAAACCGTCCAGAGCCAGGGACTCCCAAATTTAGGCCCAGTCCCTATTTTCATAACTGACATCTCTCAAGCAGCAGAATCTGTATCCTTCTTCAAAAAAGGCATACAATTTCCTTTCAGTTAAAAAAGAAAAGTTTATGGTTTTGCTGGTAGCAGACAAGAGATCTAGCTGGATTTGCAGGCAACCTCAAGTAGTTAATGAACAATTATTGTGGTTTGTCCAAAGAGATGGAGTTTTCCAAATAAAAAAGCAGGTTGGGGGCGCCTGGGTGGCTCAGTTGTTAAGCGTCTGCCTTCAGCTCAGGTCATGATCTCAGGGTCCTGGGATCGAGCCCCGCATCAGGCTCCCTGCTTGTTGGAGGGCCTGCTTCTCCCTCTCCCGCTCCCCCTGCTTGTGTTCCCTGTCTCTCTCTCTGTCAAATAAATAAATAAAATCTTAAAAAAAAAAAAAAAAGCAAAGCAGGCTGAAGTTTTAGGCCACTTTTAGAGGCAGTTTGAGGGATGTGATTGGGATGCTGACTTGCTGGGGGTCTACGGGACCAGTCAGTGGTTTGTGGGAACAGGGCAGAAAGCAACGGTCTCTGGCCGCTAAGAACACTGGAAGGTTGTCCCGGGCAATGCGGGGCACCCGACTGTCCTGAAGTAATACATGAAACCACAAAACAAAGAAATAAACTCAAGAAAAGTGACTAGGCTCTAGCTTTGTGACTCTCAATACAACACCTAACACTCTGGGCTGCTGTCCCCTCATCAGGCCAGCACAGGGGGCCTCCAGCTCTCACCCTCTACAACACCGTCACTGGTCCCATGAGCAAACTGGCTCGGTTTGATCAGGGTTTGTAAGAAGCTACTATAACCTCCCTCGGACTTGGTTTCCTTATCTATAACAAAGAGGATAAAATTGGGAGAAGCCATTGAGCAGTGAAAGAAAATGGGCTTTGGATTTAGGCAAGCAGAGTCTCAATTCTTAGCCCTGTGTAACCAAAAGCAGGTGACTTGACCTGAGTCTTATTTTCTTCACCTGCAAAATGAAGACAATAACATCTGTTATAAGGGCTGTGGAAGGATCCTGCTCACACTGCCTTCCAGTACGTGCAAAGTAAACATCAGTCTTCTTCCTTCTTTCTTATTCCACATTTAGCAAATGTGCGAGAGGGATGTGAATGCCCTGAAATATCTGTTAAAAAAAAATTAAACCTTTCAAAGAATGCTATCAGCGGTGACATCAGATAGGGTGACCTCCATCTCTCTCTTCCAACGGAAGAGAGCCGACCTTCGGATCAGCACACTCGCCTCCGAGGCTACCAGGGAGGGCCTGAAAGAGTGAGGACAAGAGGCCGCAGGGAGCACGGGGCACCAAGCACAGAAGCACGGTGGTCCCGCGGGCGCCGTCTCAGACGGGCTCTGCAGCGGCAGCAGGCTTGGGCGAAGAGCCTAGGCCCCCGGCCAGCAGGCACGAGAAAGCCCCGAGCTGGGAGACTGCTGTGACGGTGCGCTGAGCTCCCCAAGGCCCTGAGACCGGCAGCCGAGGTGGTGCTGGACGAGGCACCACTCTAAGGCACAGTCTGAGCTCGAAGTTACCCACAGAAGGAGGCTTCTCATCACGTGTAAAAACCCACACCTTTCCAAAGCCAGCCACCTGGTGGGGAACAGCGTGGGCCCAGAAGCAGAGCTCAGGGAGGGACTGCTCTCACGCCAGGGAGAAGACACGGTGCTGCCACCGGTCTTGGCCAGCACGCTTCCCGTGTCCCCAGCCTGCCCAGTGCCAGTTCTAGAACAAGTGATCCCAGCTTAGGCTCTCCTGCTCCACAAGCGGGTGTAGATGGCAGTGGCTTTCCTGTATGGAGAAAACTCATCATTTATAACACAGCAACGGACCCATCTGCTCCTCATGAGAAGAATGTATTTAAACCTGGAAAGAGTCATAATTCTGAGATATTCCACAGGTTAGCTTTGCCCTCCACAGACGCAGGGCTTCTCCCCTTTCATAAGGGACCTTGTGGCTGAGCTGGAGAAACAGCCGTGGGGAAGGGGGTGCTCTCCCTACCAGCACGTATCAGGTTCAGGATCTGGATCAAGTCCTGCGCAAACAGAGCTAGGACTATGACAGTGAGGGAAACATATTCCGTAGGTGGTGGGAACCAGAAAACTTGCCTAGACGAAAGGACTCTGGGCATGACAACCCTAGTAGAGCCAGGAGGCAACTCTGGTTCTCATCAAACTCTGCCCTTGTTTGCCACTCGCCACATACCCTAATCTGAAGGGTCGGCCCTGTTCTAGCTATGGCACCTCGTTAGCAAGAGTGAATGCTATAGGACCTCAGAAGCATGGCAGTGCTAAGGATGCAGACTCTAGGCAGAGAATGTCCTAGGGGTGGGCTCTAGGAAGCAGGTGGACCCCCGGACAGTGCCCAGTCCCTGGGAGTGGCTACATGCGGGAGGTAAAGGTACGAGTGGCTCGGGCACGTGGACCCCCACGGAGCAAGCCGGGGGGTCCCCCCCATCTGCAGTGGCCACATGTATCAGAGGCCGGTAGGCGCTAGCCGTGAACCTGGGACGCTCCCCCCACCCCCGACTCCACGGCAGCAGGGGGCAGGGCCCAGGGCCTGACCCTTCTAAGTCTCAGAGTGGGGTCTGTGGCAGGACCGGCTTGGCTTGCTTCAAGGATTGCAGTTCAGTAGCCGTGGGCCCTCAGACAAACTGGGACAGGTTGGGGACTTTGATGTTGAGATCACCAATGTTGATGTTCCGAGGAATCTCCGGCAGATTGATGTTTTTCACAGCAGACACAGCCCGGGCAGGCGCTGCTGAAAGGCCACCCTGAGGAGAAATGGGAAGGGGCATGAGACACACACTCAGTGTCATCTCCCTAATGCTTAGAAACACAAGCGACGGAGACCTGGAAAGCGTCCACACTGAACACACACGATGCGCGTTTTGATTTTTCGTCCTTATTCCTCAAAGGTAGCCAACACGACGATCTCGAGGTTGACGGGAGCCATGGGGTAGGGACCTGCACTCTGTGCTCCCGGAGGGGCTGTGGCTTACGCAGTGTTGTAGCCCCAGCACCTAACAGTGCCCGGAACACTGCAGGTGCTTTGCTGCAATAACCTGAGATGGTTCAACCGAGTCATAGTATTGGGGGCCCTTTTCAGGCTCCAAGACAAAACCCTTCCCCAAGAGGCTGACCCTTAGAGACAAGTGCAATCACAGGGAAACTTTTACAAGGAAAAGGAAAGTCAGAGCTTAGGGCAACTGCTTGCCAACGAACACCGTGAGATGGGAAAGAGCTGGCTTTGGAAATGTCATGTGGCAGCAAGATGGGAGGAAGGACATGGGTCTGATGTACCCACGGCCACGGAAAGGCTGGTAACAAACACAGAGGAAGGCGGCCATGGTCGGTGCTCCCCTCTGGCTCACCTGCAGTGTGCAGAGAAGGGGAGAAGCCGACAAGACTCTCAGAACCATTTCCTCCTTACCGACTGCTTTCAGGAGACTGACTCCAGTTCCACTCTTGCCCAGCACGTCTCCATTCTTCTGCTTTCCAAACCCCTTGCCTCTGACTCACTTACTATTCCTGGAAGCTTCCCGGCCTGCCTCCCTCAAAGAACTGTCGTGCCACTCTAGCTGTGGTCTGGAAAAGCTTCTTCAGCAGGACCGCCAGACCTCACAGACAGAGGAATCCCTGGTTTTGCAAGATCAAGTTCTGTTACAAGGAGCAATGAAGCTCTTGAAGACGCTCAGCTCATTAAAGAGGTAACTTATTCTGCTATTTCTGCCACATGTGAAGGTGCATGCCTGCAGCCTCTACTCTCCAGGAAGGCTGATGGAGGTGATGGCGAGACCTCAGAGGGGCAGGACGGAAATAACTGTGGGCATTTTTTTTTTTTTTTTAAAGTAATCTCTATGCCCAACGTGGGGCTTGAACTCACAACCCCAAGATCAGGAGTCACACACCCCACCGACTGAGCCAGCCAGGTGCCCCGACTGTGAGCACTATGTGGGGGTGGGCTGGGGTACGTTATCTGCAAACCCAGCCCATACTCTACTGCAGCTGAGTAGAAGGCTAACTGGAAATAAGGCAACTGGCAACTCCGAGGTTCTGAAAGACACCATGAGAAATGGCCGCTGGGAAATCAGACTGCCACAGCTCTAGGAAACCACGCTGGGACCTGAGAAGGGCATTCTGTCTCCCTCCAGGGAACGTGTAGCTTTGAAAGGAGGAATGACAAACCACAAACATGGGCCATAATCCCCCAAGCCCAGAGCTGTCTGTCTTCCTCTGCCATCTGACTTTTCCGTTCACACTTTTAACCTTAATTCTTACATGTTTAATTTTCAGCACTGGCCTTCAAGTCAATTGGTTTTGATGGACTCAAGGAAGAAAGAGGAGCAAAAACATCCCTAAGGTTTCCCAGCAACACAAACCAACACATGTATCCATTCCTCCTTCTGCCCCGGGCTCTTGGAACCAGCCGGGGCAAAAGTACAGCTGTGCACTCACCTCAGATTTCTCCAGCCTGTTTTGAGCTTCAATCTGAGCCACGATTTCATTCATGTTGGTTTCCAACACCATCCCACCCATCACCACCTCCTGAAGGATGTAGTGCACCTAGAGGGGAAGCAAAAATAAGAAGGGTTAGAGCACCCCGTGGTAGCTGGGGTGTGGCCCTAACGGAGACCTCATGGGCCTTTCCGGCACCAGGCCAGCAGCCGGACCTGACACACCAGCTCCTGATTCCCAACAGACACCTGAGCCCCTGGGTCATCCACCTCTCAAGTGAGCCCACACGGATGGCCCCCACGCCCTGGCATTCCCTAGCATGAATCTCTTCCATGAGCAGTGATAGCTCATTCTTACCTGTGGAACTGCCTGGCCACACTCAAGGCAGGGAGGTGGTGGCTGAGAGCACAGGCTCTGAAGTCAGACGGACCTTGTTTAAAATTTCAGCTCTGCTCTGTTAGCTGGGTGATCTTGGGCAAATTATCCTTTCAGTCCTCCAGCTTCCTTCCAGAACCGTGGTGAGGACTGAGCGCGATAACCTATATCAAACACCTGGCCTGGCGTCTGCCCCACAACATGTTCTGAATGCATCAGGATGGCTGTCATTACCATATCATCATCACCATCATCACGGATGCATTCCGTCCGTCCAGCTGTGGCAGAGCAAGCCCTGCCCAGTGGGATGTCTCCCAGGCTTCCTAAGATAGACCCTTCCGCCTGGGCTCCGCTGGCGGCAAAATGGGCACCTTTCTTTGTACTTGTCCGCATCCCTTTCTTAGAGCTCGGGTAAGAAACCAGGCTTAGCATGAATACTCGCCTGGGTACCAGGCTCACACCTGGGCTCGGGTTCCATCTAGCCAGGACTCCCCAACAAAGGTGACTCTCGGTGTGCTTGACTGCTGTGCCCGCGGAGCCGTGGTGCTGACTCAACCGCTGTGGCCCACGGTAGCGGGAGGGCTGCCATGGAAACCGCCAGAGGGTCAGGTCAGAGGTGCCCGCTGGGGTCCATAAGGGGCAGTGGGGCTTCCTCTTTCAAATCCAATCATATCAACATGGCCTTCAAGGTGCTTTCAGTCATGCTGGGAAGATCACAGGTACCACCTTCAATTGTTAATTAAGTGCCAAATTAGCAGTCTGAGAAGGAAGAGGGCAGTGGCTGGAGAGACCAGGGGTTCATGGAGATGGTGGGAGGACTGAGCTGGGCTCTGACATCGGAGAAGGACGCTGAGGTGAAAGGCCCTGGAGGAAGCAATTCAGCTGGTGCTGGGTATAAGGAGCACCAGGATCAGGCTAGAAGGGCAGATTTACCCAGAGGCTAGAGACGATGCTGACGAGGGAGTCTGGGCCTAAAGTCTGGGCACCACTGCCATTTGGGGCTGGATAATTTTCTGTTGGGGGGGAGGGCTGTGCACTGTAGCATGTTCGGAAGCACCCCTAGGCTCTGCTCACTAGATTCCAGCAGCACCCCTCCAGCTGGGACAACCAAAAATGCTTCCAGACATGGTCAAATGTCTCCTGGCGAAATCGCCCCCAGTTGAGACACACTGGTCTAGCGTCTAGACTGGACCATGGAGGATTTGAGGGTCAATTTACTCTGTAGGCAACAGAGTCAAGACAAAAGATGTGTCCGTGTGTCTGTGTGCTTGTTCGTGTCATTTCTGACACATGAAGCTCTCTGGCACATCAGTTCTCCGTATTTTGCCCCTAGTTAAGTGGAGGGAATGCATTAATTGATATAACCAGGGTACATCTTCTGGCCTCAGGGAGGACGTGCAATAAAAGCGTATGTTTTGGAGCGCCTGGGTGGCTCAGTGGGTTAACCTCTGACTCTTGATTTCGGCTCATGTCATGATCTCAGGGTGGTGAGATCCAGACCCTCGTTGGGCTCCGTGCTCAGCAGGGAGTCTGCTTGAGATTCTCTTTCTCCCTCTGCCCCTCCCCACTGTGTGCTCTCTCTCTAAATACATAAGTAAAATCTTAAAAAAGCATATGTGTAAACACAAAGTATATTTGCCTACATTGAGTTCTACAAATCACTTTTCTGTCTACATAGACACACTCATGCAGCATTCTTAAATTTTATACAATAGGAATTATTTCATTACTTACATGCAAATGGAGATTTGATGGCAAAACGCTCATATCTAGATAATTAACAAAATGTTAAACAAGACTGATTTTAAAATTACTTGTTGGGGAACTATACTCTTTATATTTCCCCATCAAGAAATCAGCCTCTGAACACAGTATGGTTGTTTCTCAAAAAATTTTTAAAAAATAGAATAGCCGTATAATCAAACAATTCCACCACTGGGCATATACTCAGAGGAATTAAAACAAAAGTTTCCAAAAGATACTTGTACACCTATCATCACAGCAGCATTATCCACAGAATAACCAAAAGGCAGGAGCAACCCAAGTGCCCATTGATGGATAAAAGGAGAAAAGGATGAATGTGACGTATGCATACAAAGGAGTATTATTCGGTCTTAAAAAAGGAGAAAACTTGGACACTTGCCACCGCATGAACGAACCCTGAAGACATTATGCTAAGTGAAATAAGCCGGAGACAGAAGGACAGATCCGGCATGACCTCCTTATGTGAGGTACCTAGTAGTCAAAACCAGAGGTATAAAGTAGAACGGTGGTTGCCGGGGCTGAGGTGGGAGGGGATGGGGACTTGTTTAATGGGAACATAATGGGAACAGAGTTTTAGTTGGGCAAGATGAATTCTGGAGAGGGATCACACAACCACGTGAGTGTGCTTAACACTACTCAACTGTACACTTCAAAATGAAGATGGTAAATTTTATGTTACATAAAATTTATGGATGGAATAGAGAGCGAACAGGAGTTACAGAAGACAGCCAAGGCCAGCAG